>NC_134690.1:310649566-310919566 GCF_050947455.1 Rhinoderma darwinii | reverse complement strand
CCCTAAACATCGTCTCTTACACAAATCTCAAGTCTCTCACTGTCTATTATCCGCTCAACTGACACCTGCAGTTCTATGGAGACGGCTGGTGCAGAGGAGCTCTGAGGATGGGATCATTCAAACCGTCCAATCAGAAGCTGCCAACTGGTTTGTACCACAAGGTAAACTACAACTGTAGGCTCGGATCAAATCAATGATGGTTTTTGTGCTTGTTTTAATAAAGTAACAAGCTGTTATATGTTTTACACACATATATATATATATATACACATACACACACACACACAGTGAAGGAAATAAGTATTTGATCCCTTGCTGATTTTGTAAGTTTGCCCACTGTCAAAGACATGAACAGTCTAGAATTTTTAGGCTAGGTTAATTTTACCAGTGAGAGATAGATTATATTTAAAAAAAAAAACAGAAAATCACATTGTCAAAATTAGATATATTTATTTGCATTGTGCCCAGAGAAATAAGTATTTGATCCCTTTGGCAAACAAGACTTAATACTTGGTGGCAAAACCCTTGTTGGCAAGCACAGCAGTCAGATGTTTTTTGCAGTTGATGATGAGGTTTGCACACATGTTAGATTCTTAAGATAAAAAGGGGGGATAAAAAAGAGAAAAAAAAAAAAAGAAAAAAAAAAAAAAAAAAATATATCAAAAGAAAAAATAATATTTTTAGATTTAGAAATCAGTCATTCTGATAATAAATTTTTAACAAAAACACATTTTAAAGACACAGATAAAAATAGTTTTTTAAATTTCAAAAGTGCACACTATAAAAAATGGATAACAAATATCCCACACAGTCAGTATAGGAGAATAAGAAAAAATTGCTCCTCAGTGAATGGATACAAAGAACAATCCAAAATCCTCAAAGCAAAGTTTGAGGAGAAAAAATATCCTCAAGATCTCCTTAAACATGCGTATCAAAAAAATTTAGATACATCTCAAGAAGCATGCCTTGTAGAAAAAGTACATATAGCACATAACAAAGATATTTTAAAGAAAAGACATTCAAACAATTTTATTACAACATTTAATAAAGATCATAATGTTATTAGAAGTGCATTGCAAAAACACTGGAATGTACTTTTAAACGATCCGATTTTAAATAAAATTATCCCTATAAAACCAGGGATAACATTCCGTCGGGGGAGAACTATTAAAAATATATTAGCACCTAGTAGGTTGAAAACGAATATCCCCACCTCTACCCAAGATCATTATTATAAACCGGCAGGGATCCATAAATGTGGAAAAAGAAACTGTTTGTGTTGTTTTAATATTAAAAAAGGAAAAACTCAAGTTACATCAAATGTAACACAAGAAATATTTGAAATTAATACTTATATGAACTGTGAAACTGATTATGTAATTTATATGATTGAATGTGAGTGCGGATTGCAATATATTGGAAGAACAACCCAGACACTAAGAAAGAGATTAAATGGTCACCGCTTTAATGCAAAAAACGGTTTTCTCAAACATAGCTTATCAAGGCATTTACTATATAACCATTCATCTGATTTTTCTAAAATAAAAATTTCCCCAATCGAACAAGTAAATGTTAAAACACACAACAGAATCTCTACCCTGAATAAAAGGGAGTCCTTCTGGATATTTAAATTTGGGACCTTGAGCCCAAACGGACTCAATGAAAAAATTGATCAAGTGTAGTTTGAACGATCTATTAAAATACAATGACATCTGTATTAAAAATGATAGGATAAGATTGAGTGTGATACACCTACAAAGAATAAATAATAATGGGAATATTTCTCTTCTTAAAATTAAATATATATATATATACATAAAAAACAGGAGCGCCTGGCTCCCGACAATTAGATTCAAACGAACAGCAATGAAACTAGAAGCATTTTTTACCAGTAATACAATTATCTTAGTTAGAATAAAGGATAGCATCAAAACTATCAAAAAGAATAAACACAATTATCAAAGAAACTAAGAGTACTCACACTGTCTGTCAGCGGCGAGAATACGCGGACGATGATGATTTCTTTGAAATATACGGTCACCTGCATGTGGACATGTGTATATATATATATATATATATATATATATATATGTGTGTGTATATATATATATATATATATATATATATGTATACAAAAAATCAATCCTCTTTTACACTAAAGCTAAGAATATCTACCATTTGGCAGAAAATAGTTGGTTAAAAGGTAGAAAAGAGGAGAAATAGCAATTAAGAGAAAATCAGTCTGAGGAAAAAACATACACACACCTGTGCTGAAACACCCATGATGAACCTTCACCTTGCCAGTTTAACCTGGAAGTGAAGCATATGATACAAGTATATAAGATGATGTATTGTAACCAAATTTATATGCCTGATGAAGACCACAGTGCGTGGTTGAAACGCGTTGCAGCAATCAAATTTTATATTGTTCTTTTTTAATAATAAAATCGTTGAAAATACACCCTGACGATTTTGTGAAGATATCAGTACAATCCACACCTGAGCGCCCGTTCAGAGGAGCAGCTTTTTCTTCCTAATCTGCATTACTTCAAAACCGCAAGGAGAGGAGTTCCTGACACGAATTCACCCCATGCGGTTATGGCTCCAGAGGCAAGCACAGTGTGAACAAGCGTGTACAAGCTACAAAGTTAAGTTGTGCTGGCGACATTGCACAACTCACCAAGGTGAGCTCCATTCATTAAGTTACTCAATATCTTACAAATACCAGAACGATATCACCTTAGAGGAGCGCCGTTTTTTTTTCTCTTTTTTATCCCCCCTTTTTATCTTAAGAATCTTCAATACGGTTGTCAACCAGGATATACCGGATTCAATAGGTGGACGATTCCATTCCAGGAAAAAATACGTCCTCAAGAGTACGGCAAGCATACTAGAGGTGGTTAAAAGTTCAGCCCAACCACTCTTCATTCAACAAAATGGAATATTATCAACATCGTTTAGACAATCGTAACAAATTGATCTTATTACTTACTAATACCATTCCAACTGAGAAAAGAAGCCCTACAAGGAGGATCGCAACAAAAATATATACTACTGAAGAAACGAAATACATGACTGACTTATTTTTAGAATTTGAAGATTTTAGTAAAGCGGAACTGATGCATAATCTAGATGCCACTTTTTTAAAAATGTATATCACAGAGAATCTCACCCCTAGAGGTTTAAGATTACCCTTTTTATCAGCATTCCCTGATGATACACTCTTTTCCTTAGAATGGAAAGAATACATGTCCACATGCTCTAGAGGTATGATGGAGCGACTATATAATAAAAGAACATCGCTATCTGACCATTTTTCCAAACTTCTCAATATCACGTGGGTCAAGTTAGAATTATACAAAAAACACCAAGATTTCCAAAAAATAGAATTATCTATTAAGAATAGATTGTTGAAATTGGAGAGAGATGTAATCGAAAAAAAAGCAACTAAATTTAAACGTGATAGACAGGATTTTGCATGTCAATCAATTGACAAACCCACAACAGAATCCCTAGACAAAGAACAAAACAAACAGTCAACTCTATATCATCATAATCGACCATATGGAAATCCTAGGATTAATAAAAACATAAGTACAAATACAAAAAGATATAGTAGGTACACCTACAGAAGAAATACTAATACACCTCAACAGGAAAATGTAGAGACCAATAGAATCTATAAAAAATATAATGAAAACAAAATGAAGGATTATAGTCATCAGAACATAGTAAGGCAAACAGATCATCACCAAACAATAAAGAATACGGAACCATGGATTCCACCCAATATTAATTTACCCCCACTATTTCCTAAAGCTACTATGGAAACAGCGCATATAGATATGTCACATCATTCTAATTCAATAGATAACACATTTTTTACCACACATGACTCACCTGACGGTATAAATACCACTTTCCGTTGGATAGGCACTCCGGTCCACACAGGTAGTCGCCCAGAACCGACTTTTTCATCACCTTTGATACTATATCTCAATGACATGGATAGACCCACCGCAGATCCTATCACTCCTGAAATAGAGACATCGAACTCTACAATAAATAGCACACTAACCAATATATCTTTTTTAGAGTTCCCCCCAAGTTCGAACATCAGTCCTCAAACACAAAAATCCAAGACATCACCCCCTATAGGGAATCATGTAATCACAAAATATTTTCAAGCCCTCCCAAATCAAATGCATCTATCCAGATCTACGAAAAGAAAAGAAAGATCAGAGGATGCAGAGGGGGGAAAAAAAGAAACCCACAAAAAAAGCAGGGAGGATTAGAAACCGACTTGCAAGAATCTATTGAAATGGAGAATATACATGAAAAATCCAGTAATGTGTTTAATTTATCACAATATATACTCAAAAAAGGAGAAATAGAGTTACTATCTAAAGGCTTGTCGTTTTGTCCCACACAATCAGCTGATGAATTTCAACTTTTTTTAGATTTAAATAATTTTATTAGAAAACTCACATTGCAACGTCATTTTTCTATAGAAACAGGGAAATCCAAACAAACGGAAAAAGATAATAGTGTAGAAGACCCATATACACATCTTGAAGTCAATGGAAAATCGAGCTTCTACCCACTGCATCATAAGGGCAATTTTTTAGAAACTTTTTATATATTAGTGTCAAATGAATTGAAAATAATCAATAAGAAAAAAAGCGTACCTAGCCAATGTAATCTTAATAAAAGAGAGAAAAAATCACTCAAAGACCTTCAAAATAATAAAAATATTGTAATAAGATCAGCGGATAAAGGAGGAGGAATTATAATACAAGATAGAGAAACTTATATCCAAGAAGCTGAGAGAATACTTTCTGATAAAAAATATTACGAAACAATAACCTCTGATCCATCAGATCAATATGAAAAAGAATTTTCAGATTTTATAAAAATTAACTTCGAAGAGGGCATTATAAATAAAAAAGAAAAATCATTTTTAATGACAGCAAATCCGGAAACCCCTTTTTTTTACCATCTACCTAAAATTCATAAAAATCAAACGAATCCTCCAGGTAGACCAATAATATCTGGTATCAATTCCCTGACAAGTCAGCTTTCACATTATATAGATTTACATTTGCAAAATCTAGTGAAAAAATTACCATCGTATCTGAAAGACTCTACGAGTCTGATCAGAGAATTACAAGGATACAGCTGGAATGAAAATTACGTATTGATAACATTGGATGTGACTTCCTTATATTCGAATATCGATCATACTCTTGGATTAAAGGCCATACATTTTTTTTTTAGAACATGGAGGTATACTCCTGAAAAAACAAAATGATTACATTTTATTCTCACCCACAATATTTTTAAACATAATTCTAAATTATATAAACAGATAAGGGGCACAGCTATGGGGACACGAGTTGCCCCTAGCTATGCCAACCTATTCATGGGGCATTTTGAATCAATACATATAGAGAATGCTCATATATATCGGAATAAAATTGTCTATTATAAAAGGTATATTGACGATCTTTTTTTAATCTGGTCTGGTACTAGGGAGGAAGCGAACAGCTTCATAAATATTTTAAATAAGAATACGTGGGGAATACAATTTACACAAAATATATCAAAAGAAAAAATAATATTTTTAGATTTAGAAATCAGTCATTCTGATAATAAATTTTTAACAAAAACACATTTTAAAGACACAGATAAAAATAGTTTTTTAAATTTCAAAAGTGCACACTATAAAAAATGGATAACAAATATCCCACACAGTCAGTATAGGAGAATAAGAAAAAATTGCTCCTCAGTGAATGGATACAAAGAACAATCCAAAATCCTCAAAGCAAAGTTTGAGGAGAAAAAATATCCTCAAGATCTCCTTAAACATGCGTATCAAAAAAATTTAGATACATCTCAAGAAGCATGCCTTGTAGAAAAAGTACATATAGCACATAACAAAGATATTTTAAAGAAAAGACATTCAAACAATTTTATTACAACATTTAATAAAGATCATAATGTTATTAGAAGTGCATTGCAAAAACACTGGAATGTACTTTTAAACGATCCGATTTTAAATAAAATTATCCCTATAAAACCAGGGATAACATTCCGTCGGGGGAGAACTATTAAAAATATATTAGCACCTAGTAGGTTGAAAACGAATATCCCCACCTCTACCCAAGATCATTATTATAAACCGGCAGGGATCCATAAATGTGGAAAAAGAAACTGTTTGTGTTGTTTTAATATTAACAAAGGAAAAACTCAAGTTACATCAAATGTAACACAAGAAATATTTGAAATTAATACTTATATGAACTGTGAAACTGATTATGTAATTTATATGATTGAATGTGAGTGCGGATTGCAATATATTGGAAGAACAACCCAGACACTAAGAAAGAGATTAAATGGTCACCGCTTTAATGCAAAAAACGGTTTTCTCAAACATAGCTTATCAAGGCATTTACTATATAACCATTCATCTGATTTTTCTAAAATAAAAATTTCCCCAATCGAACAAGTAAATGTTAAAACACACAACAGAATCTCTACCCTGAATAAAAGGGAGTCCTTCTGGATATTTAAATTTGGGACCTTGAGCCCAAACGGACTCAATGAAAAAATTGATCAAGTGTAGTTTGAACGATCTATTAAAATACAATGACATCTGTATTAAAAATGATAGGATAAGATTGAGTGTGATACACCTACAAAGAATAAATAATAATGGGAATATTTCTCTTCTTAAAATTAAATATATATATATATACATAAAAAACAGGAGCGCCTGGCTCCCGACAATTAGATTCAAACGAACAGCAATGAAACTAGAAGCATTTTTTACCAGTAATACAATTATCTTAGTTAGAATAAAGGATAGCATCAAAACTATCAAAAAGAATAAACACAATTATCAAAGAAACTAAGAGTACTCACACTGTCTGTCAGCGGCGAGAATACGCGGACGATGATGATTTCTTTGAAATATACGGTCACCTGCATGTGGACATGTGTATATATATATATATATATATATATATATGTGTGTGTATATATATATATATATATATATATGTATACAAAAAATCAATCCTCTTTTACACTAAAGCTAAGAATATCTACCATTTGGCAGAAAATAGTTGGTTAAAAGGTAGAAAAGAGGAGAAATAGCAATTAAGAGAAAATCAGTCTGAGGAAAAAACATACACACACCTGTGCTGAAACACCCATGATGAACCTTCACCTTGCCAGTTTAACCTGGAAGTGAAGCATATGATACAAGTATATAAGATGATGTATTGTAACCAAATTTATATGCCTGATGAAGACCACAGTGCGTGGTTGAAACGCGTTGCAGCAATCAAATTTTATATTGTTCTTTTTTAATAATAAAATCGTTGAAAATACACCCTGACGATTTTGTGAAGATATCAGTACAATCCACACCTGAGCGCCCGTTCAGAGGAGCAGCTTTTTCTTCCTAATCTACACATGTTAGATGGAATTTTGGCCCACTCCTCTTTGCAGATCATCTGTAAATCATTAAGATTTCGAGGCTGTCGCTTGGCAACTCGGATCTTCAGCTCCCTCCATAAGTTTTCGATGGGATTAAGGTCTGGAGACTGGCTAGGCCACTCCATGACCTTAATGTGCTTCTTTTTGAGTCAGTCCTTTGTTGCCTTGGCTGAAGGTTTCTGGTCATTGTCGTGCTGGAAGACCCAGCCACGAGCCATTTTTAATGTCCTGGTGGAGGGAAGGAGGTTGTCACTCAGGATTTGACGGTACATGGCTCCATCCATTCTCCCATTGATGCAGTGAAGTAGTCCTGTGCCCTTAGCAGAGAAACACCCCCAAAACATAATGTTTCCACCTCCATGCTTGACAGTGGGGATGGTGTTATTTGGGTCATAGGCAGCATTTCTCTTCCTCCAAACACGGTGAGTTGAGTTAATGCCAAAGAGCTCAATTTTAGTCTCATCTGACCACAGCACCTTCTCCCAATCACTCTCAGAATCATCCAGATGTTCATTTGCAAACTTCAGACGGGCCTGTACATGTGTCTTCTTGAGCAGGGGGACCTTGCGGGCACTGCAGGATTTTAATCCATTACGGCGTAATGTGTTACCAATGGTTTTCTTGGTGACTGTGGTCCCAGCTGCCTTGAGATCATTAACAACTTCCCCCTGTGTAGTTTTCGGCTGAGCTCTCACCTTCCTCAGGATCAAGGATACCCCACGAGGTGAGATTTTGCATGGAGCCCCAGATCGATGTCGATTGACAGTCCTTTTGTATGTCTTACATTTTCTTACTATTGCACCAACAGTTGTCTCCTTCTCACCCAGCATCTTACTTATGGTTTTGTAGCCCATTCCAGCCTTGTGCAGGTCTATGATCTTGTCCCTGACATCCTTAGAAAGCTCTTTGGTCTTGCCCATGTTGTAGAGGTTAGAGTCAGACTGATTCATTGAGTCTGTGGACAGGAGTCTTTTATACAGGTGACCATGTAAGACAGCTGTCTTTAATGCAGGCACCAAGTTGATTTGGAGCGTGTAACTGGTCTGGAGGAGGCTGAACTCTTAATGGTTGGTAGGGGATCAAATACTTATTTCTCTGTGCACAATGCAAATAAATATATATCATTTTGACTATGTGATTTTATGTTTTGTTTTTTATATAATCTATCTCTCACTGGTAAAATTAACCTAGCCTAAAAATTCTAGACTGCTCATGTCTTTGACAGCGGGCAAACTTACAAAATCAGCAAGGGATCAAATACTGATTTCCTTCACTGTATATATATATATATATATATATATATATATATATATATATATATATATAGGACAGAGCTGAAACGTTGCACATGGGGCAATAAAGTACCCACTCTTTTTCACATTTATTATGGAGTGCTGCCTATTTTTTGAATAGTATATAGCTGGGATCGTGGTCTGTTCCCTAGGGCTTGCACCCACACTTTACCGATGCTGCTGAATTTGTTTGTTATCTTTGAAACGGCAGCGCTTTTGGTCTTTTTATTCCGGTCAGTGAGTTAATTGTAAAAAATTAAAATTCGCCCAATATCCACGTTTTTATGTTCTGTTAGTGTCTTCATCATACTGTACGGGTGAGATAATGTGATTGATAGAAGATAAGTGGCGGTTTCCCTATTTATGGCGGTATCACAACAGTAACCACATTGGCCTCTCACATTATTAATGAATTGCTGCGAGGCTTCCCCTCCTGAATAGTGGATGTATGTAACGTATAGGGTAAGGCAGAGGCGTAGCTAGGTTCTTCTGCACCCGGGGCAAAGATTCAGATTGGCGCCCCCCCCCCCAACTTATTTCCCGACATCTCCTTCCCCCTCGCCATGTTTTCTTTCCCTACCAATCAATGAGGTGTAATTTTTTTTCACGATTTTTTTAATGTAACGCGAGTATAAAAGCATTTCTACATTTTACAAGCGATATAGTCCTATAATGTAATTAACATAAAAATAAATGAAAAGAAAATAAATTAGAGGCCACACACAGCCCCCCTTGTAAATAGCGCCACACAGCCCCCCTTGTACTTAGCGCCACACTCCTCCCCCCTTGTACTTAGCGCCACACTGTGAACAGACCGGTGAGTGGTAGCCTACCTCTACCACTCTCCGCTCTGCCTGGTGTGACTTACCGGAGAAGCCGAGGAGGTCATGCGGCGCAGGCAGCGGCGGAGTTCCTTCTGACTAGGGTTGGTGACAGCCAGGGCCGGCCTTAGGTTGGATGGCGCCCTGTGCGGGATTCTCTATTGCCGCCCCCTACACAAACCAAAAATTAACCACATATATAGACACGCTGGAACATATATACTGTACATACAAAAAGACAGATATTTAGACATACAGGCAAATATACATACACACATCTGGAATATATACATACAGGTAAATATATAGACGTACAGACACATATACGCGCACACACACACACACACACACACACACACACACACAGGCAGATAAATACACAGACAGGATCATATACAAATACATAAAAGGCACAAATATACAAGCACAAAGACACATTCACAAACAGACCCATATATACACACACAGGCACATATGTACACAACACAGATAATGTAGTAGATGTTACCTGCAGTCCTATGTAACACCACAGATAACACAGTGATAACTCTCTGAGTACACATAATGTAGTAACTGCTGCCTGCAGTCCTATGTAACAACACAGATAACACAGCGATAACTCTCTAAATACAGATAGTAGTGTTACCTGCAGTCCTATGTAACACCACAGACATCACACAGTGATAACTCTCTGAGTACAGATAGTAGTGTTACCTGCAGTCCTATGTAACACCACAGATAACACAGTGATAACTGATTACAGATAATGTAGTAGCTGTTGCCTGCAGTCCTATGTAACACCACAGATAACACATTGTAGCAGAGCTGAGATTGTAATTTAGCACAATGTGTTATCTGTGGTGTTACATAGGACTGCAGGCAACAGCTACTACATTATCTGTAATCAGTTATCACTGTGTTATCTGTGGTGTTACATAGGACTGCAGGTAACACTACTACATTATCTGTACTCAGAGAGATATCACTGTGTTATCTGTGGTGTTACATAGGACTTCAGATAACATCTACTACATTATCTATACTCAGAGCGTTATCACTGTGTTATCTGTGGTGTTACATAGGACTGCAGGCAACACTACTACATTATCTGTACTCAGAGAGATATCACTGTGTTATCTGTGGTGTTACATAGGACTGCAGGTAACATCTACTACATTATCTGTACTGTGTAGCAGAGCTGAGATTGTAATTTAGCACACAGTACAGATAATGTAGTAGATGTTACCTGCAGTCCTATGTAACACCACAGATAACACAGTCATGTCTCTCTGAGTACAGATAATGTAGTAGTGTTATCTGCAGTCCTATGTAACACCACAGATAACACAGTGATAACTCTCTGAGTACAGATAATGTAGTAGATGGCAGAGACAAACACATGCAGAGACAAACACATGCAGAGACACACACATGGCAGAGACACACACACACACACACACACACGCAGAGACACACAAACACACGCAGAGAGACACTCACCATGTCTTCTTGCTGACAGGTCAGGACGGGCTGTGTGTGGGCGGAGCTTCCTCTCTGCTTCTCGGCAGAGCACAGAGCACAGGCAGAGCTGGGAGGCTGCAGCACGGGAGTGGACCTGTCCCCTGTCCTGAGTCATCTGACCTCATGTCGTGAGGTCAGGTGACTGGACTGGTCCACTCCCTGGCCGTCACAGACCCCAGTCAGAACGCCGTAATGTCCTGGCTGTTCCTAAGCTGCTGCAGGTGTCCCACATACGGGGCGCCTGTCAGCAGCGATCAGCTGCTCTTCGGCGCCCCCCTTCCCTATCCTCCGGGTTGCGCCCGGGGCAAATGCCTGCCCCCCCCCTAGCTACGCCCCTGGGGTAAGGACACACAGGGGGGATACGCTGCGTAAAAGTACACAGAGTATCCGCCATGGGAGCCGCAGGGAATTTCGCCAGAAGAACTGCACAGAATTGTGGTGCAGTTTTTTGATTGGAATCTCCACTGCGGAAATACTGCTAGAAAAAAAAAATCTCAACTTTTCCATTGCAAAAATCACAACATTTGCCTATTTGTTGCGAGTTTTACCCCCCATTAAATTCAATGGGGAAAACCCGAAACAGAAGAGCAGCGATTCCGCAGCATAAATTGACAGGCTGCGGATTACATAAATGGTTTCTCAGCATATTTGTTCAAATTTCATCCACTCTGCTGCTACTGTAATACGCAATTAAGTCCATTTTAGAAAATCAACAGTGTTTACGCTGAGGGTATGTTCACACGCTAAAGTAAAATCAGCTGTAAAATACGGATGTTTTTAGGGGAAAACAGCCTCCGATTTTCAGCTGCTTTTTACGCATCAAACGTTTTTTAATGCGTTTTTTGGAGCTGTTTTTTTATTGACACAATCAAAAACGGCTATAAACATGACTCAGGAAGTGACATGCACTTTTTTTTCACAAAGTGTTTTTTTTACTACAGGGTGTAATACTGTCTCATGCCTCCCATCCAGCAGATGGCTCTGCAGGAGCGCCAAGAACACTCACCCCGACAGCTGCACCATCCTGGCCTGCCTCTGGTCCCCTGGCCAAGCTCCAGATGGGCTCTCCAGGTGAGCCTGCCAGGTGAGCTGAACAGACAATGAAGGAAGCCTTTCCTGCCGACCGAGCCCACGTTGCACTCTTCATTCGGCTGCGGTCACACGATCTGATGGCTCGCCGCTCCTCCCTGCTGCCCTTACCCGCAAACTGCCGCCATCTCTCCCACTGGCCTCGGACCGTCCACGCCACTGCTCCCGTCCTCCGGGAACCTCCACAGCAGGTAAGGGGGGTCACACTCCTCCGTCTGCTCCGTGGAACCGACGATGTAGGGCTGAGGCGCTCAGGCAGCCTGGAACGCAGAGCCCTCCGGCAGGGCTTAGTACGAGTCTGGCAGAATCACGATATACTTCAATATATTAGTAGTGCAGTAGTATCATGCAAGCGATGCAACGATCGCTGTTTCAAGTCCCCTAAGGGTATGTGCAACACGAGAAGTGCCTTTTATGTCTGAAAAGACAGACTGTTTTCAGGAGAAAACAGCTGCCTCGTTTCAGACGTAAAAGCTCCTCCTCGCATTATGCGAGGCGTCTGTGACGCTCGTAAATCTTG
Organism: Rhinoderma darwinii; assembly: GCF_050947455.1. Classification (NCBI taxonomy): domain Eukaryota; kingdom Metazoa; phylum Chordata; class Amphibia; order Anura; family Rhinodermatidae; genus Rhinoderma; species Rhinoderma darwinii. The sequence continues at coordinate 310,906,820 of NC_134690.1, read as the reverse complement.
AGCTGCTCTTCATTGACTTCAATGAAGAACGGCTCAAATTACGTTGCAAAGAAGTGCCCTGCACTTCTTTGCCGAGGCAGTCAATTTACGCGTCGTCGTTTGACTGCTGTCAAACGACGACGCGTAAATTACAGGTCGTTTGCACAGTACGTCGGCAAACCCATTCAAATGAATGGGCAGATGTTTGCCAACGTATTGTAGCCCTATTTTCAGGCGTAAATCGAGGCATAATACGCCTCGTTTACGCCTGAAAATAGGTCGTGTGAACCCAGCCTTTGGGGACTAATGTAAAACAAAGGTTTATTTTTATGCATGGTAAAAAAAACTATAATAAAACATAATTGGTATCGCCGCATGCGTAAAAGTCTGATCTATTACAATATAACATTATTTAACCTAAACGGTGAACGCCATAAAAATAAATACATTTAAACCGCCAGAATCAAAGTTTTTTTGTGACATCATCTCTCACAAATTTTTTGATAAAAAGTGACTACAGCTCGTTCCACAAAAAACAAGCCCTCACACAGCTCAATCGATAGAACAATAAAAAAAAAAGATGGCTCTATGTGTCATCAGCGTATGATGCGCGGCTGCATAATTTTTGCGCAGCCGCCATCATTATGACACTCCGTTTGGATGTTTGTAAACAGAAAAAGCATGTGGTGCTTTTGTTTACATTCAGAGTTTGACAGCTGTTGCGCGAATCACGCTGTTCGCCCGAAAGTGCTTCCGTGTGACATGCGTGGTTTTCACACACCCATTGACTTCAATGCGCGTGAATATAGGACATGTCGTGAGTTTTACGCAACGCACTCATGCGCAAAAATCACGGACTGTCTGCACTGCCCATAGATTCACATAGGTGCGTACGACATGCGTGAAAAGCACGCGCGTCGCACGCACGTAAATCACGCTCGTGTAAATGAGGCCAAACAGTGAGAAAAGTATACAGGGAATATAGGACATACAATGAGGCTAGTATAATGGGAATATAGGACATACAGTGAGGACAATATACAGAGAATATAGGACATACAGTGAGGACAGGTTATTGGGAATATAGTACATATTGTGGACAGTATACAGGGAATATAGTACATATAATGAGGACAGTATACAGGGAATATAGGACATACAGTGAGGACAATATACAGAGAATATAAGACATACAGACATTACAATATACAGAGAATATACTACATACAGTGAGGTCAGTATACAGGGAATATGGGACATACAGTAAGGACAGGATACTGGAAATTTAGTACATATAGCATACCTCCCAACCTTTGAATGCGGAAAAGAGGGACATTTTAAGCCACGCCCCTAACCACGCCCAATATCCCGCATAAGCACATCAAATCACGGCAAGATCCTTCTTCAAATAACGTGCGCACATTCTCACTACGGATCTCTAGACTGTCTGGATATCACAGATATTATGGATCCGGTTATGTCGTCTTTGTGTTACTTTTCCTATCTTGGGTATAACATTTGCTCATCACGGCATACAGCAAGGACAGTCTACAGGGAATATAGTACATATAGTGAGGGCAGTATACAGGGAATATAGGACATACAGCGAGGACAGTTTACAGGAAATATAGGACATACAGTGAGGACAGGATACTGGGAATTTAGTACATATAGTGAGGACAGTATACAGGGAATATAGGACATACTGTGAGGACAATATACAGAGAATATAGGACATACAGTGGGGACAGGTTATTGGGAATATAGTACATATTGTGGACATTATACAGGGAATATAGTACATATAGTGAGGACAGTATACAGGGAATATAGGACATACCGTGAGGACAGTATACAGGGAATATAGGACATACCGTGAGGACAATATACGGAGAATATAGGACATACAGTGAGGACAGTATACTGGGAATATAGTACATATAGTGAGGACAGTATACAGGGAATATAGGACACACAGTGATTGCAGTATACAGGAAATATAGGACATACAGTGAGGACAATATACAGAGAATATAGGACATACAGTGAGGACAGTATACTTGGAATATAGTACATATAGTGAGGACAGTCTACAGGGAATATAGTAAATATAGTGAGGACTGTATACAGGGAATATAGGATAGACAGTGAGAACAGTATAAAGGAAATATAGGACATACAATGAGGCCAGTATACAGGGAATATAGGACATATGTGAGGACAGTATACAAGGCATATAGGACATACAATGAGGACAGTATACTGGTAATATAATACTTATAGTGAAGAGAGTATAAAGGAATAAAGGACATACAGTGAGGACAGTATACAGGGAATATAGGACATACAGTAAAGACAATATACAGAGAATATACGACATACAGTGAGGACAGTATACTGGGAATAAAGTACATATAGAGAGGACAGTCTACAGGGAATATAGTACAAATAGTGAGGACTGTATACAGGGAATATAGCACAGACAGTGAGAACAGTATATAGTGAATATAGGACATACAATGAGGCTAGTATACAGGGAATATCGGACGTACAGTGAGGACAGTATACAAGGCATATAGGACATACAATGAGTACAGTATACTGGGAATATAATACATATAATGAGGACAGTATAAAGGGAATAAAGGACCTACAGTGAGGACAGTATACAGGGAAAATAGGACATACAGTGAGTACAATATACAGAGAATATAGGTCATACAGTGAGGACAGGATACTGGGAATATAGTACTTACAGTGAGGAAAGTATACAGAAAATATAGTACATATGGTGAGGACAGTATACAGGGAATATAGGACATACAGTGAGGACAATATACAGAGAATATAAGACATACAGACATTACAATATACAGAGAATATACTACATACAGTGAGGTCAGTATACAGGGAATATGGGACATACAGTTAGGACAGGATACTGGAAATTTAGTACATATAGCATACCTCCCAACCTTTGAATTCGGAAAAAAGGGACATTTTAAGCCACGCCCCTAACCACGCCCAATATCCCGCATAAGCACATCAAATCACGACAAGATCCTTCTTCAAATAACACACGCACATTCTCACTGCGGATCTCTAGACTGTCTGGATAGCACAGATATTATGGAACCGGTTATGTCATCTTTGTGTTACTTTTCCTATCTTGGGTATAACATTTGCTCATCACGGCAGCAGCAGCTGCAGGACAAACCTAAAGGCTGAGAAGAATAAGTCAAAAGGGAGACCCTGTGGTGGATGACTTTTCATTTGACAGGTAGCAGAGTTACATGATGGGGATTTTTTTTCCTGTTGTGTAACTCTGCTACCTGTCAATGGAAACACTATCTGCCAAAGCGAAAAATGTTTCCCCATGGTGGAGTACCACAAACACACACCTGGGAGACAGACATTATAGGGAAACATTTTTCCCTGTGGTGGATGACTTTTCAGCTGACAGGTAGCAGAGTTACATTAAGGGGAATTATTTTTCATGGACATCTAGTTTCTATTGCAGCGCAGAGCAGAAGACAGAAGTCGGTGGAGGTGAGAAGTTTTTTTACTCTTCACATTACTAACCTCATTTTTTTTGGTTTTGCAGGTCCCGCTGGACTGTTTGGACTACGTCGTAGATTCATTGGACTACTGCAATGATCTACGGTTTTTTAAAATAAAACGGTCAAAGAGGATTGTGTGGGGGAGTTCATATTTCAATAAAAAATATTTTCTCATGTGTCTCTGTTTTTTAATACTTTATTAGCGCCTTGGTAATGGCAGTAGACTGATTGACAGCGTCCATTACTAAGGTGGGGCTTAGTGTTAGCCAGTAAAAAGGCTGCAACTAACCCTCGTTATTACCCTGGTCCACTCTCCCGCCTCCAGGGGTGCTAGGAAGAGCCGGGTAAGATCCAGTACCCGACCATCTGTAGCGACGAGTGGACACTAGGGCGGCTGCAGGCTGGTATTATGAGGCTGGGAAAGGCCAAAAACAGTGGCCCTTCCCCCACTGGTAATGTTGCCTGCTGCTATGTTGTATCTGGCTGGTTATGAAAATGGGGCGGACACAATGTCGTTTTCTTCATTTATTTTACTTTTTTTTTTAAAACGAGGTGGGGTCCCCCCATTTTTCATAACCAGCCAGATACAACACAGTAGCAGCAGCCAAGCTTTACCAGGGTGAGAAGGGCCACGGTTTTTGGCCTTTTCCTGTCTCATTATACCAGCCTGCGGCCGCCCCAGTGTCCGACCATCACTGCAGATGGTCTGGTACTGGATCGTACCCGGCTCTTCCCAGCACCCCTGATGGCAGTGGGTACCAGGGTAATAATGGGGGGGTTAGTTGCAGCCTTTTTACTGGCAAGCACCAAGCCCCACCTTAGTAATGGACGCTGTCAATAAGACTACTGCCATTACTAAGGCGCTATTAAAGTATTAAAGAAAACACAGACACATAAGAAAATATTTTTTTATTGAAATAAGGACTTCCCACACAATCCTCTTTCACCATTTTATTAAACAAAACAAATCATCGCAGTAGTCCAACAAATCTACGACGTAGTCAAAACAGTCCAGCTGAACCTGCAAAACAAAAAAAATAAAGGTAGTAATATGAAAAATAAAAAATCTTATAGTCACCTTCAGCGACTTCTGTCTTCTCCCCTGTGACGCAATAGAAACTAGACATCAATGAACTTCTGAAACGTCATATATTAGAAATTAAAAGGGTTTTCCCCACAAACACAGGTATCACCTATCCACAGGATAGGGGATACATGTGTGATCGCTGGGGGTCTGACCACTGGGGCCAACAGCGATGAGAACTGGGGACCGAAAGTCCCCCGAAGTGGCCAGCACTTCATTCATTGCTAGGGACTTAGGGGACCCCTGTCTCCGGCAGCTCCATAAAAATTAATGAAGCAATGGTCGAGCAAGTGCACTAGCACTCCATTCTCATGGAGCACTTCGGGGGAATTTCAGTCCCCCGATCTCATCGCGGAGGGCCCCAGTGGTCAGACCCCCAGCGATCACACATGTATCCCCTATCCTGTGGATAGGCGATACCTGTGTTTGTGGGGAAAACCCTTTAAAGGGGTTTTGCAATCCCTAAAAATTGATGGCCTATTCTCACGATATGCCATCAATAGCTGATGGGTCGGGGTCTGACTCCCGGGACCCCTGCCGATCAGCTGTTTTGAAGGGGGTGCAGCGCTTGCTGCATCTTTGTCGGCGATTCACAGTGAGCAAGAAAAAACGAACAGGAAGCAGCGCTTATACGAGCGATGCACCCCCATCAAAAATTCTGATCAGCAGAGGTCCTGGTAGTCGGACCCCGACACATAATCTTTTGATGGCCTATCCTGAGGATAGGTCATGAATTTTTAGGAACTGAATAACCCCTACTCCATACGGAGCATCCATTTAGGCATTTTTATATTTATAGTGTAGCTAAACATTTAACAAACTTCTGACATATCATATTGACATGTCAGAAGATTGGATTAGTGGGGTCCGAGCCAAGAGACCTCCACCAATCACTAAAATGAAGCAGCTGAAGTGCTCGTGCGAGCGCTCAGCCGCTTCGTGTCTCTTCGGCTTTTTCTGGAAAGCCGATGTATCAGAGTACGGCCTCATAGACTTTGCATTCAGCACGCCCTCCGATACATTGATTTCCAGAAAAAGCCGAACAGACACGAAGCGACTGAGGGCTATGATATGTCAGAAGTTTGTTAAACGTTTAGCTACACTGGCGGGGGAAGGGGGGCACAAAAAGAATATGCCTGGAGACACAACAGTTTCTGAAATCGTAAAATTTCATTTATTTATGATTTTAGAAACGCTAGTGTTACCAGGCACTAAGTATAAAAACTGCACTCACTGTCCTGTGGCTTCTGTTCTTACTGCTCCCCTGCTCCAGGCAGACTGCTGCTGTGTTGCGCTAAGCATGACAGTGATGTGGTCACATTGAGCGCAAGCAGCATCGTTGTGGGGGGGGGGGGCGTGGCTGGCAAACGGGAGGGTCCGGTGCAGGGCGGGACATTGTTCAGACAACCCGGGACAGCGGTGAAAAATCGGGACTGTCCAGCTGGATCCGGGACGGTTGGGAGCTATGCATATAGTGAGGACAGTCTACAGGGAATATAGTACATATAGTGAGGACAGTATACAGGGAATATAGTACATATAGTGAGGATAGTATACAGGGAATATTGGACATATAGTGAGTACTGTATACAGGGAATATAGAACATACAGTGAGGACAGTATACTAGGAATATAGTACATATAGTGGGGAAAGTTTACAGGAAATATAGGACATACAGTGAGGACAGGATACTGAGAATTTAGTACATATAATGAGGACTGTATACAGGGAATATAGGACATACAGTGAGGACAGTATACTGGGAATATAGTACAAATAGTGTGGACAGTCTACAGGGAATATAGTACATATAGTGAGGGCAGTATACAGGGAATATAGGACATACAGCAAGGACAGTCTACAGGGAATATAGTACATATAGTGAGGGCAGTATACAGGGAATATAGGACATACAGCAAGGACAGTCTACAGGGAATATAGTACATATACAGAGGGCAGTATACAGAGAATATAGGACATACAGTGAGGACAGTATACAGAAAATATAGGACATACTGTGAGGACAGTATACTGGGAATATAGTACATGTAGTGAGGAAAGTTTACAGGAAATATAGGACATACAGTGAGGACAGGATACTGGGAATTGAGTACATATAGTGAGGACAGTATACAGGGAATATAAGACATACAGTGAGGACAGTATACTGGAGAAAAAGTACATACTGTAAGGACAGTATACAGGAAATATAGGACATATGGTGAGGACAGTATATAGTGAATAGAGGGCATACAGTGGGGGCAATATACAGAGAATATAGTACATAGATTAAGGACAGTATACTGGTGTGAAGGATGATTTATTTGCTTATATTCTCTGTATGAAATTACATTGTGAATTATCAAGCAGGATGCCGAATTACTAAGATATGTAATATGTGAAAGTGATGATAATGTTTAAATGATTTAGTTTCGTGCAGCAGCCATCTTGTCTGGAGTTCCCATCTTGGTTCTTTTGTAGTGAATAGAAAAGTTATTGTTCCTTTAATACAAGTAATGTTGATTTCGTATGTTTCATCTTTGACCTTGGTTCCCATGCGAAGTTGGATAGGGTGAGAGATGGGAGGGTGGCAAGTATGCGTGAAGGAAGGTCTCCCCCATCTCCACGAGGACATTCTGTCCAAAAGAGAGATAAGACAACTGTAAACATAATGTGTGAAGAATTATAATGATGTATCTGGGATGTATCTTATTGTCTGCTTTTTACTGAATAACAAATATTGTTACATTGTCTCTGATTGGTTTACCTCAAGCCTACACCCCTTCTGAATTTCAGTTTAACAGTTTGAGTTTGGTAATACATCCTTCAGAGGAGCATTTTTGAACATTTCATGTGTGTTTTCTTCTCCTCTCTCGATATATATCGGTGAAATATCCTAATTAGGATTCTGACTAATGGAGTCTGGCCTTGAGAGTCTGTTTGTACTCGTATAAATTTCAGTCTAATATATTTTGAGCGATGGATTTCCACGACACTGGGAATATAGCACATATAGTGAGGACAGTATACAGGGAATATAGGACATATAGTGAGGACAGTATACAGGGAATATAGGACATATAGTGAGGACAGTATACAGGGATTATAGGACATTAAGTGAGGACAATATGCAGAGAATATAGGACATACAGTGAAAACAATATACAGAGAATATAGTACATACAGTGAGGACAGTATACAGGGAATATAGGACATACAGTGAGGACAGTATACAGGGAATATAGTACATATAGTTAGGACAGTATAGAGGGAATATACGACATAGTGAGGACAGTATACAGGGAATATAGGACATTCAGTGAGGACAGTATATGTAATGATGGGGGTAGGGAAACGGACAAGTGAGCCCTAATCTACCCGCCACTCTGTCCCTGCCTACTTGCAACGACCCGCCCTAGGCGACGGGGTACAACTGGGCGACGGTCCCTACACTCAGTAGGTGCAGGAGACAAACAGACAAGGGTACACAAAGCTAAGGGAATTGGGGCAGTTGCCCACGGCAACACCGTGAGCAACAGAGTGGTGAACGAGCCGAGTCAAACCAGGAGTGTACGAGGTACCAAATGCAGAGCAGGAGAGTAGTCAGTAAGCCAGGGTCAGTATGGAGCAGGATCAAATAGTCAGGAGCAGGATCAAATAGTCAGGAGCTGTAGCAAGGCCAGGAAACCACACGAGAAGAATCACAAGCAAAGGAGGAACAGGAAAGGCAGGTATAAATAAACAGAGGGCGGGAGCTAGCTCCGTCTGGCCAGGCTGCGATAGGCTCTCCCACTCCTAAGAGACATAGACTCAGGTGCAGACTGATTACCTATGGGCGTATGCACAGAAGTTGTGCCTGGCAGATCCTTTACAGTATACTGGGAATATAGTACATATAGTGAGGACAGTATACAGGGAATACAGTACATATAGTAAGGACAGTATAAAGTTAATATAGCAGATACATTGAGTATAGTATACTGGAAGTATAGTACATATAGTGAGGGCAGTATACAGGGAATATAGGACATACAGTGAGTACAGTATACAGGGAATATAGGACATACAGTAAAAATAATATACAGAGAATATAGTACATACAGTGAGGACAGTATACAGGGAATATAGGACATACACTAAGGACAGTATACTGGGAATATAGTACATATAGTGAGGACAACATACTAGGAATATAGGACATATAGTGAGGACAGTATACAGGGAATATAGGACACATTGAGGACAGTATACAGGGAATATAGGACACATTGAGGACAGTATACTGGGAATATAGTACATATAGTGAGGACAGTATACAGTGAATACAGTGCATATAGTGAGGACAGTATACAGTTATTATAGGACATACAGTGAGTATAGTATACTGGAAATATAGTACATATAGTGAAGACAGTATACAGGGAATATAGGGCATACAGTGAGTACAGTATACAGGGAATATAGGACATACAGTAAATACAATATACAGAAAATATAGTACAAACAGTGAGGACAGTATACAGGGAATATAGGACATACAGTGAGGACAGTATACAGGGAATATAGGACATTCAGTGAGGAGAGGATACTGGGAATTTAGTACATATAGTAATGACGGTATACAGGGAATACAGTACATATAGTGATGACAGTCTACAGGGAATATAGTACATATAGTGAGGACAGTATACAGGGAATATAGGAAAGAGTGAGGACAGTATACAGGGAATATAGGACATACAATGAGGCTAGTATACAGGGAATATAGGACATATAGTGAGGGCAGTATGCAGGGAATATAGGATATACAGTGAGGGCAGTATGCAGGGAATATAGGATATACAGTGAGGACAGTATAGTACATATAGTGGGGACAGTCTACAGGGAATATAGTACATATAGTGAGGACAGTATACATGGAATATAGGACAGACAGTAAGTACAGTATACAGGGAATATTGTACATTTAGTGAGGACTGTATACAGGGAATATAGGACATACAGTGAGGACAGTATACTGGGAATATAGTACATATAGTGTGGAACGTCTACAGGGAATATAGTACATATAATGAGGGCAATATACAGGGAATATAGGACATACAGCGAGGACAGTCTACAGGGAATATAGTACATATAGAGAGGGCAGTATACAGGGAATATAGGACATACAGTGAGGACAGTATACAGAAAATATGGGACATACTGTGAGGACAGTATACTGGGAATATAGTACATGTAGTGAGGAAAGTTTACAGGAAATATAGGACATACAGTGAGGACAGGATACTGGGAATTTAGTACATAGAGTGAGGACAGTATACAGGGAATACATAGTAAATAGAGTGAGGAAAGTATACAGGGAATATAGGACATACAGTGAGGACAATATACAGGAAATATAGGACACAGTGTGGACAGTATACTGGAAATTTAGTAATTATAGTGAGGACAGTATACAGGGAATATAGGACATTCAGTGAGGACAGTATACTGGGAATATAGTACATATAGTAAGGACAGTATAAAGGGAATACAGTACATATAGTGAGGACAGTATGCAGTTAATATAGGAGATACAGTGAGTATAGTATACTGGAAGTATAGTACATATAGTGAGGACAGTATACAGGGAATATAGGACATACAGTGAGTACAGTATACAGGGAATATACTGTATGAACTATATTCTCTGTATATTGTTTTTATTGTTAGGACAGTATACAGGGAATATAGGACATAAAGTCGGGGCAATATACAGAGAATATAGGACATACACTAAGGACAGTATACTGGGAATATAGTACATATAGTGAGGACAACATACTAGGAATATAGGACATATAGTGAGGACAGTATACAGGGAATATAGGACATATAGTGATGACAGTATGAAGGGAATACAGTACATATAGTGAGGACAGTATACAGTTATTATAGGACATACAGTGAGTATAGTATTCTAAACCCATTCCCCTAACACCAACCCTATTCCTAAAACCAATCCTAGCCCTAACCACTTACCCTCGCCCTATTCCTAACCCCCTAAACCTAACACACCTTAAGCAAAAACCCTAACACTCTAACCCTAATCCCCTAGCCCTAACCCCATAACCAAACCCCTAACCCTAGCACCCTAATTCTAACACTTACCCTAACCCTCTAACCCTATTTTTAACCCTAACCCCGCAACCCTATCGCCTAACCCTAACCTCAACCCCTAACTCCCTAAGCCGCTAACCCAGACCCTAACACTAATACAATCATAACCCCCTAAACCCAACCCCTAACACCTTAACTCCAAATCTAACCCTATCCCCTAATACTAAACCCCTAACCCAAACCCATAATGTTAACTCCCTAACTTTCTAACTCTAACCTGCAACCCCAAACTTCAACCCTACTCGCTAAACTTCACCCTATAACTAACCCCCTAAACCAAAAACTCTATTCCTAACCTCCTAACTGTATCCCTTACCTCTAACCCGTTAATCCAAACTCCAACCCTCTAACCCCAACCCCCTATCCCTTTTGCCTTAATCCTATTCCTAACCCCAAACCCTAACCCCAACCTTTAAACCCTATCCCCTAACACAAACCCTATTCCTAAAACCAAACCTACCCCTAACTACTTACCCTCACACTATCCCTAAGCCCCTAAACCTAAGACCCCAACCCCCTAAACCAAAAACCCTAACACTCTAACCCTAATCCCCTAGCCCTAACCCCATAACCAAACCCCTAACCCCAGCACCCTAATTCTAACACTTACCCTAACCCTCTAACCCTATTCTTAACCCTAACCCCGCAAACCTATCGCCTAACCCTAACCTCAACCCCTAACTCTCTAAGCCGCTAACCCAGACCCTAATACAAACATAACCGTATTCCTAAAACCAAACCTACCCCTAACCACTTACCCTCACACTATTCCTAACCTCCTAAACCTAAACACCCCAACCCCCTAAACCAAAAATCTTAAAACTCTAAACCTAATCCCAAAACTCAAACCCCTAACCCTAGCCACCTAACCCACCTAATTCTAACCCTATCTTTTACCCTAAGCCTCTAAACCTTTTTCTTAACCCTAACCCCAACCCTGTCGCCTAAATTCAACCCCTAACTCCCTAAACCACTAACCCTAACCCAAACTTATACCCCTAACCCCAACACAACACTTTAACCCCAACCCTATCCCCTAATACTAACCCCCTAATCCAAACCCATAACGTTAACTCCTTAACTTTCTAACCCTAACCAACTAACACTAATGCAACCCCCTAACCCTAATCTTCCCCCTAAAACTATAGCCCCTTAAACCTAAGCCCAACCATAACACTCTCACCCTAACCCTATTCCTAACTCCTAACCTCTAAACTCTAACACAAACCCTATCCCCTAATCCCCAAACCTTAACTCCTTAACCCTAGCACCCTAACCCTCAACTCCTAACCCTTTGACCTTAAATATATTCCTAACTCTAAGCCCCAACACTAACCTATAAACCCTATCCCTGACCCCAACCCACTATCCAAAACCTACCACCAAACCACTTACCTTCACCCTAATTCTAACCCCCAATTCTAACCACAAAACCCTAACTCTAACTCCCTTACCCAACCCTACCCTAATCACCCTCACGTTAACCCTATTCATCACCCCTAGCCCTAACCGCCTACTCTATTCCTAAACCCTACCACTCTAACCCCTACTCCTCATTCCTAACCCCATCACTATTTCAAACCTAACCTCTAAACCCTAGCCCCTAACACTAACTCCATAACCCCAACCCTACACCCTCATCCTAACCCTATTACTACTCCTAACCCCAAATGCTAACACCCAAAACCCCTAAACTTATTCCTAACCCATTATGGCTCTGGCTGAGGATTTAGCTCCTGGAAAAGCCCTTACCCCCAACTCCCTAACCCTAACCCTAATTCTATCCCAAACTATAAACCTAAACCCCTAACCCTAACAACCCGGACCTTAACCACTAACCTCTAAACCCTAACACCCTAACCCCAACACCCTAACCCCAACACCCTAACCATAAACCTTACCCCAACGCTCTAACCCTTACCCCTAACCCAATTCCTAACCCCCCAACCATAACCACTAACCTCTAGACTCTAACCCTATCCCCTAATCCCAAAACCTTAACCCATACCCCCTAACAATATTACCCTAACCCCAGCCCCATAACACCCTAACCCTTTAACCTTAACCCTATTCCTAACCCCCAACCCAAAAACCCTAAACTCTAGTCCCTATCCCCTAACACCAACCCTTTTCCTAACGCTCTTAACTCAAACTCTATCCCTTACCCTCACCCTATTCTTAACCCGAACACTGACCCCCTTACCCAAGAGCTTTACAGCAAGGGCTCTGTCGAGGCACTTCTTTCTTGAGAAAGACCTTGGCGTCACTGTTCATATATGGAGAGTGACATTAAGGGATTTGTAATGTGAGAAACCCCGGCCAGAGCGTACGCAACAATCTGGCCAGGGATTCTGCTACAAGAGGGATACCCTGATGTCACTGTCCATATATAAACAGTAACGTTAGGGGCTTTAAGATGCCGGGATCCCTAACGAGAACTTCAGCAATATCCTGGCAGGGGATTTCACTCCTGGAATAGCCTTAATTCTATCCCCTAACTCTAACCATAGCCCCTAAACCCAAACCATAACACCACAACTCTAACCCCACAGCACTAACCTCTAAACCCTTACACTTAACTATCTGCTAACCCTTACCCCTTAACCTTGGCACCCTAACCCCCTAATTCTAATCCTAACGCGAACCCTAAATCCTAAAACTCTAACCTTAACCCTATTCCTAATCCACAACACTATCCCCTAACTTTAACCCACACCCTAGCCCCCTAACAACTAACCCTAACCCCCACCCTAACCCTATTCCTACCCTTAACCACCAACCCTAACCACTAACCTCTAAACCCTAATGCTAACCCCATAACCCAAGCCCCTTTAAAATAGCACCCCAACCCCCTAACACTCTAACCCTAGCCCCAACCTGTAACTCCCTAACCCTAACACCCTATTCCTAAACCCCAACACTAGCCCGTATCCTCTAAACCCTATCCCTTAACCACAACCCAATTCCTAACCCCCTACCCTCCCACTATTCCTAACCCCCTAATCCAATGCCTAACCCCAACCTTAACCCCTGATATCTAAATCCTAACCCCAACCCCATAAAACCTAACCCCAACACTATCCCCAACCCTAACAATCTCACCCTAAGCCCCTAACCCTATTTCTAACCACTAACCTCCAAACCCTAACACAAACCCTAGCCCCTAACCACCAAACTCTAACCCCTTAACCCTAGCACACAAAACCCAACCCCCTAACCATCAACCCCCTAAACATAACCCTTTAACTTTAACCCTGTTCCTAACTCTACCCCCTAACCTCTAAACCTAACCCTATCCCCTGACTCTATTCCTAACCCCTAATCCTAACTCCAATCCCCTATCCACAACCTACCCCCTAACCACTTACCCTCACCCTATTCCTAACTCAAGCACTATTCCTAACCCTAACGCTAACTCCCTAACCACCTAACCCCAACCCTACACCATCACCTTAACCCTATTAATAACCCCTAGCCTTTACCCCAACCCTATTACTAACCCCCTCACCTGATTCCTAACCCCAACTCTATTCCTAACCCCTCAACCTAACCTCTAAATACTAGCCCCTAACTACCTAGCCACAACACTTACCCCAACCCTACCCCCTCGACCTAACTCTATTCTAAACCCCCTAACCCTATTCCTAAGCCATTATGGCTCTGGCCAGGTATTTCACTCCTGGGAAAGCCCTAACCCTAACCCCTAATTCCCTAACCCACTAACCGTATCCCTAATACTAACCCTAAACTCCTAACTCCAACCCTAACAGCACAACCCTAACTGTTCATATATGGAGAGTTACATGAAGGGATTTGTAATGTCAGAATACCCAACCAGAACGTAGGCTACACGCCGGCTGGGGATTTTGCTTCTAGAGGGAGCCCCTGAGGTCACTGTCCACATAAAACAAAGTAACGTTAGGGGCTTTAAGATGCCGGAATCCCCAACCAGAGAGTCAGCAACTCCCTGGCTGGGTATCTCTCTTCTGGAAAAGCCCTAACCCCTAGCCCCTAACCCCATAACCTTAGCCCCTAACCCCATAATCCTAACACCCCAACGCTAACCTCTAAACCCTAATGCTAACCCCTTAACCCTATCACCCTAACCTCCTAATTCTAGCTCTTAGCCTAAATTCTAACTCTCAAACCTAACCTTAACCCTAACCTTCTAACCCCATTCCTAACCCCCAACCCTATCCGCTAACTTTAACCCAAACCCTAGCCCCCCCTAACTCCCTAACCCTAAGAACTAAATCTAACCCAACCCTAACACTCTAACCCTTAATTCTATTCCTACCCCTAACCCACTAACCTCTACTTCAACCCTACCCCCTCACCCTAACCCTATTCCTAAACCCATAATACTAACTCCAACCCCTAACACCCTAACCCTATTTATAACCAATTTATGGCTCTGGTCGGGAATATTTCTCCCGGAAAAGACCTAACCAACTAACCCTATCCCTAACTCTAACCCTAAACCCCTGACTACAACTCTAACAACCCATCCCTAACCCCCAAACCTAACCACTAACCTCTAAACTCTAACCCCATTCTTAACCCTCTAACCGTATCCCCTAACTCTAACCCGTTAATCCGAACTCCAACCCCCTAACCTTCTAACTCTAACCCTATAGCCTTAACCCTATTTCTAACTCCCAACCCTAAACTCCAAACCCTATCCCCTAACACCAAACCTATTACTAAAACCAAACCTACCCCTAACCACTAACCCTTACACTATCACTAACCCCCTAAACCTAAGACCCAACCCCCTAAACCAAAAACCCTAACACTCTAACCCTAATCCCATAACTCAAACCCCTAACCCCTTAACCCTAGCCACCTAACCCCCTAATTCTAACCCTATCTTTTACCTTAAGACTCTAACCCTATTCTTAAGCAAATCACCCACCCTAACCCCTAACCAAACTTATCCCCCTAACCCCAACCCCTAACACCTTCACCCCAATACTATCCCATAATACTGACCCAAACCCTAACCCATAATTTAGGATAAGAATCACATTCTTTTGCCATGACTAAGAGCAACATGTTTGCTCGAAACGCGTAGGCTAAGGCTATACAGCCCACTACCACATACACTTTGAGACTGCGTCTCCGTGTGTTTTTTAAATTGTTTTTGCAATAAAATTGGGAATATATTTCCTTTTTAAAATCAACACAGCGCTGGATTTTTCTCTCATTTTCCTGATACTTCTACCGCTGGCCATTGCGGGGATCCGTGCGAGGTGTCTGGAGACGCAACTACTGGTGAGCTGGAGGTTTCCTCCTTTTCTTTTCCCTAACCCATAATGTTAACTCCCTAACTTTCTAAACCTAACCTGCTAACCCTAACTGCAACCCCCTAACTCTCGCCCTAAAACCCTACCCCCTAAGCCTAATTATAACACTCTCACTCGAACCATATTCCTAAACCCTAAACTCTAACACAAACCCTTTCCCCTAATCCCCAAACCCTAACCTCTTAACCTTAGCACCCTAACCCTCAACCCCCTAACCCTTTGACCATAAAAATATTCCTAACACTAACCCCCAAACTATAAACCCTATCCCTAACCCCAACCCCCTATCCCAAACCCTACCCCTTAACCATTTACCCTCACCCTATTCCTAACCCCCAATCCTAACCACAAAACCCTAACTCTTACCCTAACCCTTACCCAACCCTAACCCCTCACCCTCACCCTATTCATAACACTTATCCCTAACCCCATACCCTATTCCTAAACCTTAACACTGTAACCCCTTCTCATTCCTAACCCCAACCCTAAAACCCTAACTATTCCAAACCCCCCAAACTTAACCTCTAAACACTAGCCCCTAACTCCGTAAACCCAACCCTACCCTTTGACCTAACCCTATTCCTAACCTCCTAATCCTAACCCCAAACGCTAACACCCTAACCCTATTCCTAACCCATTATGGCTCTGGCTGGGGATTTCGCTCCTGGAATAGCCCTAACCCGAATTCTATCCTGAATTCTATCCCAAACTCTAACCCTAAAACACTAACCCTAAACCGCAACCCTAACCACTAGCCTCTAAACCCTAACCCTATTCCTAACCCCCTCATCCTATGCCCTAACTCTAACCCAAACCCTAACTCCCTAACATCTGACGCCAACCCTACCCCTAACCCCAACATCTTAACTATAAGAAAAACCCTATCCTCTAAACCTAATCCCCTAATTCCAACCCCTTAGTCCTAGCATCCTAACCCATACCCCAACGCCCTAACACTCTAACCCTAACCCTAACCCTTAATCCTATTCCTAACCCTCAACCCTAACCGCTAACGCCAACCCTTGTCCTAACCCAAACCCTACCCCTTAGCCTTTTCTTAACCCCAACCCTAAACCCCTCACCCAAGCTCTTTACAGCAAGGGCTCTGTCCAGGGACTCCTGGGACTGTCTTGAGGAAGACCTTGACATCCCTGTTCATATATGGAGAGTGACATTAAGGGATTTGTAATGCGAACATCCCCGGCCAGAGCGTAGGCAACACTCTGGCCGGGGATTCCACTCCAAGAGGGAGCCCCTGATGTCACTGCCCATTTATAAGCAGTAACATTAGGGGCTTTAAGATGCCGGAATCCCCAACCAGAGCATCAGGAAAAGCCTTAATCCTATCCCTTAGCTCTAACCCTAGCACCCCAACCCCATAATTCTTACCCTCACTCTTACCCTAAATCCTAACCCTCTAACCTTAACTCCGACTTTCTAACCCTAACCCTAACCCCCAACCCTATCCCCTAATGTTAACTTAAACACTAGCCCCCCTAAGCCTAAAAACAAACCCTAATGTCAACACCCTAACCCACACGCTAACCCTTAACCCTATTCCCACACCTAATCCCCAAACCTAACTACTAACCTCTAAACCCGAACCTCTAATCCTAACCAAAACCCCAACTCCTTTAAAATATCACCCTAACCCCCTAACACTGTAACCCTGACCTCTATCCTCCTAACACTATTCCTAACCCCCAATCCCATTCCTAATGTCGTCCTCTAACCCAAACCCGACCCTGTAACCCTTTCCCCTAGCCCTGTTCCTAACTCCATAACCCTATGCCTTACCCTAACCCCCAACTTTAACCAATAACCTCTAAACCCTAACCCAAAAACTCTACTCCCTCACTCTAACCCTAACCCATACCATCTGCCCTATTCATAACCACCTAACCGAAATCCCTAACCTTAACCAAAACTCTTAACACCTTAAACTCTAACCTTCTAACCCTATGCCTTAACCAAAACCCTAACCCCCTGACTTTAACCCCAACCCTAACACTCTAACCCTTAATGTTATTCCTAAACCTAACCCCCAACCCTAACAACTAACCTCTAAATCCTATCTCATAACCATTTAACACTAGCACCCTAACTCCAAAATCTAACTCCCTAACCCCCACCCCTTAACCCTAAAACCCTACCCATTTAACCTTAACCCTATTCCTAACCCCCAACCATAGCCCTTAACCTCTAAACCTTATCCCTTAACCCTATTCCTAACCCCAACCCCCTACCCTCACCCTATTCCTAAACCTTTTGGAATCTTAACCCCTAACCTCTAAACCCTAACCCCAACTCTACTTCCTCATTCTAACCCTGTTCCTAACCCCAACCCCTAACACCCTAATTTCCTAACCCGCTAACCAAATCTTAACCTCAACCCCCTAATACCTAACCCCAACCCTACCATCAACCCCTAAACCCAATACTAACACTCTTACCCTAACCATATTTCTAACCACTAACCTCAAAACCCTAACACAAACCCCAAACCCTAATCACCAAAACCTAACCCCTTAACCTTATCACCCTAACCCCAACCCCTTAACCCTCTATCCCTTTTACCTTAACCCTTTTCTTAACTCTAACCCCTAACCTCTTAACCATAACCCTATCCACTGACTATATTGCTAACTCCTATTCCTAACACCAACACCCTACCACAACTCCTAACAACCTAACTTCCTAACCTAAAACCCAACACCAACCCCTACCCTAACACTCTCACCCTCATCCCCCTAACCCTATTTCTAACCACTAACCTCTAAACCCAAACCCCAAATCCTATCCCCTAATCCTCAAACCATTACCGCTTAACCCTAGCACCCTAAACTCAACCCTCTAACCCTTAACCCGCTAAACCTAACCCTTTAACCTTAACCCTATTCCTAACTCAAACCCCTAACCTCTAAACCCTAACCCTATCCCCGGGCTCTATTTCTAACCCCTAATCCTAGCCCCAACCCCCTATCCACAACCCTACCTCCTAACCACTTACCCTCACCCTATTCCTAATCCCAACCCTGACCCTATTCCTAACCAAAACCCCCAACCCTAACCTCAAAACCCTAACTCTCTAACAGCCTAACCCCAACCCCACCCCCTCAGCTTAACCCTATACAAAACCCCCTACCCTATTCTTAACCCCTTACACTCTAACCCCCTGACCCCATTTCTAACCCCAACCGTACAACCATAACAATATTCCTAACCCTAATCTCTATACCCTAGCCCCTAACCCCAACTCTTACCCTAACCCCTCACCCTATCCCTAACCCTAAATCCATAACCCCAACACTAACAACCCAACCCTAATCACTAACCTCCAAACCCTAAATCTATTCCTAACTGTGTCTACTTATTCTAATTTACTAACCCAAACCTTATTCCCCTAACGCCTAACCTCAACCCTACCCCCTAACCCCAACACCCTAAACATAACCAGAATACTCTAACCCTTACCCTATTTCTAACCCTATCCCCTAATCCCCTAACCCAACCCCCTAAACCTCTAACCATAACACTGTAACCTTAACCCTATTCCTAGCCCGCATCCCTAACCTCTGATCCCTATCCCCTAACGCCAACCCTATTCCTAACCCCCTCACCCAAGCGCTTTACAGCAAGCGCTCTGGCCTGGTACTCCTGTCTTGACAAAGACATTGACATCACTGTTCACATATGGAGAGTGACATGAAGGGATTATTAATGCTAAAATCCCCGGCCAGAAGGTAGGCAACACTCTGGCTCGGGATTACGCTCCTAAAGGAAGCCCCTGACGTCACTGTCCATACATGTACAGTAACGTTAGGGGCTTTAAGATGCCGGAATCCCCAAACAGAGCGTCAGCAATGCTCTGGCCAGGGATTTCTCTCCTGGAAAAGCTCTATCCCTAACCCCTAAAAGCCTAACCCTAATGCCTAACCCCCTAAAACGCTAACCAAGAACTTTACAGCAAACGCTCAGGTCAAGGACTCCTGTCTTGAGAAAGACCTTGATGTCACTCTTCATATATGGAGAGTGACGGTAAGTGCCTTGTAATGCAAGCCCCAGACATCATTGTCCATATATAAACAGTGATGTTGGGGAATTTAAGATGCTGGAATTCTCAGCCAGAGCGCCGGAAATGCTCTGGCTGGGGATTCCGCTTCTGGAAAAGCTGTAACCCTAAACCTAACCTCTAACCCTATAACCCCCTAACACTAACCCTCTAACCCATAACCTCTATCCCCTTAAATCTCTAACCACCTAAACCCTTACCCTAACCCTCTAACCCCCTAACTACAACCCTAAAATCCTAACCGTCTTACTCCCTAACCTTAACTCCAACCCCTTTAACCCCAACTCCTTAAACCCCTAACCCAAACCCTCTAACCCTAGCCAAGTTCTTTACAGAAACCGCTCTCGCCGGGGACGCCTGTCTTGAGAAAGACCTTGACGTCAATGTTCATATGTGGAGAGTAATGTGAGAAGGGCTTTGTAATGCGAGACTCCCCGGCCAGAGCATTGCCAAAACTTTGGCCGGAGATTTCGCTTCTAGAGGGAGCACCTGACGTTACTGTACATATATAGCCCCCTAACAACTAACCCTAACCCCCAACACTTACCACTAACCTCTGAACCCCAACACCTAATCATAACCCGCTGACCAATACCTCTTTAAAATAGCACCCTTGCCCCAACCCAACACCCTAACCCTAGCCCCAACCTCTAACTCCCTAACCCTATTCCTAACTCCCAACACTAGCCCGTATCCTATAAACCCTATTGCTTATCCACAACCCCATTCCTAACCCCAACCCCCTACCCTCAGACTATTCCTAACCCCCTAACCCAATTCCCAACCCCTGATCTCTAAATCCTAACCCCAATTCTACCCCCTCACTAACCCTATTCTTAACCCCCTAATCCCAATCCCCTAACACCTAACCCCAACCCTAACACACTCACCTTTTCCCCTAACCCCATTTCTAACCACCAACCTCTAAACCCTAACACAAACCACCTATCCCCTAATCTACAAACCCTAACCCCTTAACCCTAGCGCCCCAAACCCAACTCTCAACCCCCTAAACTTAACCCTATTCATAATTCTACCCTCTAACCTCTAAATCCTAACCCTATGCCCTGACTCTATTCCTAACCCCTAATCCTAATCCCAACCCCCTATTCACTACCCTACCCCCTAACCTTCACCCTATTTCTAACTCCAACCCTACACCTATTCCTAACCCGAACCTCAAAACCCTAACTCTAACTCCCTAACCCTAACCGCCTAACTCCAACCTTTACCACAACCCTACACCATCACCTTAACCCTATTCATAACCCCTAGCCCGTACCCCTACCCTATTACTAACCCCTAACACTCTAACCCCCTCACCCCATTCCTAACTCGAACCCTAACACTATTCCTAATCCCTCAACCTAACCTCTAAACCCTAGCCCCTAACTCCCTGATCACAACACTTACCCCAACCCTACCCCCTCAACCTAACCCTATTCTGAACCCCCTAATCCTAAACCCAACCATTAACACCCTAACCCTATTCCTAAACCATTATGGCTATGACCAAGGATTTCACTCCTGGAAAAGCCCTAACCCCTAATTCCCTAACCCACTGACCTTATCCCTAATTCTAACCCAATCTCTAACCCTAAACGCCTAACCCTAACAACCCAACCCTAACCTCTAAATTTAAGCCTAACCTATCCCCTTACTCTAATCCCTATCTCCTAACCCCCTTACATATATGGCCCCCTAACAACTAACCCTAACCCCCACCCTAACCCTATTCATACCCTTAACCCTAACCCTACCCACTAACTTCTAACCCCTTTAAAATAACAACCTAACCCCAAACCCCTACCATTCTATCCCTATCCCCAACCTAACTCCCTAACCCCCAACACTAGCCCCTATCCTCTAAACCATATATCTTAACCACAACCCCATTCCTAACCCCCACCCCCTACACTCACACTATTCCTAACCTCCTAACACAATTCCTAACCCCCAACCTTAACCCGATATCTAAATCCTAACCCCCAACCCTACCCCTATTTCTAACCCCCAACCCTAAGCTCAAAACTCTAACTCCCTAAACCTAACCGCCTAACTCCAACCCTACACCATCACCTTAACCCTATTCATAACCCCTAGTTCTTAACCTATTACTAACCCCTAACACTCTAACCCCCTCACCCCATTCCTAACGCCAACCCTTGCACTATTCCTAACCCCTCAACCTAACTTCTAAACTATAGCCCCTAACTCCCTAACCACAACACTACCCCATCAACCTAACACTATTCTGAACTCATTAATCCTAACCCAAACCCCTAACACCCTAACCCTATTCCTAAACCATTATGGCTATGGATTTAACTCCTGGAAAAGCCTTAACCCCCAATTCCCTAACCCACTGACCGTATCCCTAATTCTAAACTAATCTATAACCCTAAACTCCTAACCCCAACCCTAACAACCCAACCCTAACCACTAGCCTCTAAACTTATTCCTAACCGTATCCCCTTACTCTAATCCCTATCCCCTAACTCCAACCTCATATATGGCCCCTTAACAACTAACCCTAACCCCCAGCCTAACCCTATTCCTACCCTTAACCCCAACCCTAACAACTAACTTCTAACCCCTAATCCTAACCGCCTAACCCAAACCCCTTTAAAATAGCACCCCAACCCCCTACCATTCTAACCCTAGCCCCAACCTCTAACTCCCTAACCCCCAACACTAGCACATATCCTCTAAACCCTATCCCTTAACCACAACCCCATTCCTAACCCCCAACCTTAACCCTTGATATTTAAATCCTAACCCCAACCCTACCCCCCTACCCCTATTCTTAACCCCCTAACACCAACCCCCTGACACCTAAATCCAACCCTAACACTCTCACCCTAACACTATGTCTAACCACTAACCTCTAAACCCTAACACAAACCCCAAACCCTATCCCCTAATCTCCAAACCCCTTAAACGTAGCACCCTAAATCCAACCCCCTAACTCTCAACCCCCTAAACCTTTAACCTTAACCCTATTCCGAACTCTACCCCCTAACCTCTAAACCCTAACCCTATTCCTAAACCCAACTCTAACCACAAAACCCTAACTAACTCCCTAACCGCCTAACCCCAACCCTACAACATCCCCCTCACCTTAACCCTATTCATAACCCCTAGCCCTTACCCCCTACCCTATTACTAACCCCTAACACTCTAACCCCCTCAACCCATTCGTAACCCCAACCCTATTCCTAACCCCTCAACCTAACCTCTAAACCCTAGCCCCTAACTCCCTAACCACAACACTTACCCCAACCCTACCCCATCAACCTAACCGTTTTAGAACCCCCGAATCCTAACTCCAACCCCTAACACCTTAACCCTATTCCTAAGCCATTATGGCTCTGGCCAGGGATTTCACTCCTGGAAAACCCCTAACCCCTAATTCCCTAACCCACTAACCGTATCCATAATTCTAACCCAATCTCTAACCCTAAACTCCTAACCCCAACCCAAACAACCCAACCCTATCCCCAACCCTAACCCACTCACCCAAGCACTTTACAGCATGCGCTCTGGCCAGGTACTCCTGTCTTGAGAAAGACCTTGACATCACTGTTCATTGATGGAGAGTTACATGAAGGGATTTGTAATGCGAGAATACCCGGCTAGAGGGTAGGCAACACTCTGGCTAGGGATTCCGCTCCTAGAGGGAGCCCCTGAGGTTACTGTCCACATAAAAAACAAAGTAACATTAGGGATTTTAACCCCTTAATAAACCTTTTCACGGCGGTCTTTAATGGGCTTTATTCTACAGCGCCGCTATTCCACGGCGCTGCATTAGAATAAAGTAAACAGAGCAGGGAGCTGTCAAATCTCCCTGCTCTCAGCTGCCAGAGGCAGCCGAGGGCCGGGAGCGTCCCTGCTCTGCCGTGTGAGATCGATATTAGTATCGATATCACCCATTTAACCCCTCAGATGCGGTGCTCAATAGCGAGCGCCGCATCGGAGTGGTTTTGGAGAGAGGAAGGGAGCTCCCTCTCTCTCCCACCGACACCCGGCGATACGATCGCCGAGTGTCAGTGTCTCCGATGGCCCCCAGGTCTGCCTGTAATGAATGTCTGATAGATCATGCCGCAGGCATGACCTAGCAGATGCCTGTCCATTTTAAACGGACAGGCAATAATACACTGCAATACAAAAGTATTGCAGTGTATTATAATGAGGATCGCATAGTGAAGTCCCCTAGTGGGACTAGTATAAAAGTAAAAAAAAAGTTGAATAAAGTTAATTAAAAAAAAATAAAAAATGAAAAACCCACTTTTTCCCCTTACAAACGGATTTACTATTAAAAAAAAACCCACAATAAAGCAAAAAAAGTTGCACATATTTGGTATCGCCACGTCCGTAACGACCCCGACTATAAATCGATTACATTATTTAACCCGCACTGTGAACGCCGTAAAAAATAAAATAAAAAACTATGGAAGAATTGCTGTTTTCTGTTAATCCTGACTTGTGATAAAATGTGATAAAAAGTGATCAAAAAGTCGCATCTACTCTCAAATGGTACCAATAAAAACTACAAGACGTGTCGTAAAAAACAAGACCTTAACCCCTTCAAGACCCAGCCCGTTTTGACCTTCAGGACCAAGCCAATTTTTTTCAAATCTGACATGTGTTACTTTATGTGGTAATAACGTTGGAATGCTTTTACCTATCCAAGCGATTCTGAGATTGTTTTCTCGTGACATGTTGTACTTTAGGTTAGTGAAAAAATGTTGTCGATAACTTTGGTATTTATTTCTGAAAAACACCACAATTTAGAAAAAAATTGCAAAAATTAGCATTTTTCTAAATGTAAACGTATCTGCTTGTAAAACAGATAGTAATACCACACAAAATAGTTACTAGTTAACATTTCCCATATGTCTACTTTATGTTTGCATCGTTTTTTGAACATCCTTTTATTTTTCTAGGACGTTACAAGGCTTAGAACTTTAGCAGCAATTTCTCATATTTTCAAGAAAATTTCAAAAGGCTATTTTTTCAGGGACCAGTTCAGTTCTGAGGTGGCTTTGAGGGCCTTATATATTAGAAAATCGCCAGAATTCACCCCATTTTGAAAACTGCACCCCTCAAGGTATTCGAATCAGCATTCACAAAGTGTTTTAACCCTTTAGGCGTTTCACAGGAATTAAAGCAAAGTAGAAGTGAAATTTACAAATTAATTTTTTTTTGCCGAAATTCATTTCTAATACATTTTTTTTTGTAACACAGGAGGTTTTACCTGAGAAATGCAACTCAATATTTTATTGCCAAGATTCTGCAGTTTTTAGAAATATCCCACATGTGGCCTTAGTGTGATAATCAGGGCCGCCATCAGGGGGGTATTAGGGGTACTACTGTAGGGGGCCCGGCCAAACTTAATTGAAAGGGGGGCCCGGCAACTGCCGCGACTTGCAATGGGGCCTGTTCTTTTCACCAAAACAATGTCGTGAGCTGCGGGCCCCCCTCTCAACAAACACCGCCGCGAAACACCGCCCGCTTGCGTGCACTCGAGCGCGCGAACAACCGCAAGCGCGCGCCCGCATGACCACAAGTGCGCACCCGCGCATGCATGACCGCAAGCGCGCCGGAACGCAACCCGCTCGTGCCCGCCGCCAACTGGGAAGGACAGCCACAATGGGTCAGCGGCGCACAGGCTAGTTACCTGCTGGCCCGCCTCCTCGTCCGACTCCGCCTCCTCCTTCCCCAGAGCGTAGCTGCGTAAGGAGAGGGGAGGAGTCCAGTTCTTGCGCGGCGGCAGGAGTTCTACGATCCCCGCCATTTTCTGGAGCCTGGAGGTGAAGGACTGGACGTCTGGACCGAAGACATATAGCCTGACGAGGACTAGAGTGGGAGCATCTCTTCTGAAACAGTGAGTAAAGTGTCTGAGTGCTGTTTATGTATAGCCCTGTTCACACAGAGTATTTTGCAGGCCGAAAAAAATCTGCCTCAAAATTCCTTAAAGAATTTTGAGGCAGATTTTGACCTGCCCAAACTATCTTGCCACGTTTTTTGCTGCGTTTTTTGCCCGCGGCGATTGAGGACAGCAGACAAAAAACGCAGCGAAAAATGCATTTTCTGCCTCCGATTGATTTCGATGGGAGGTCAGAGGCGGAACCGCGGCAAGAAAGGACGTGCTGCTTTTTATTTTTTCCGCAACTGGCTCCCATTGATTTCAGATTAAATCAATGGGAGGCGGTTTTGGAAGTTTTTTGGTGCTGATTCTGACTCAGTGTCCGAGTCAATATCAAGGCCCAAAAACTCTATGCACTGGGCCTTATTGTTAGGGCTTATTCAGACGAACGTGTAATACATCCGTGCAACGCGCGTGATTTTCACGCGCCTCGCACGGACCTATGTTAGTCTATGGGGCCGTGCAGATTGTCCGTGAGTTTCATGCAGCGTGAGTCCGCTGCGTAAAACTCACGACATGTCCGATATTTGTGCATTGTTCGCGCATCACGCACCCATTGAAGTCAATGGGTGCGTGAAAATCACGCCCAGCACTTCCGCAGCAGTATAAACTATGAATGAAAACAGAAAAGCACCACGTGCTACAAACATACAAACAGCGTCATAATGATGGCGGCTGCGCGAATATCACGCAGCCCCGCATCATACGCTGCTGCCACACGGAGCTGTTATGGACCTTTTGCATGCGCAAAATGCCACGTTTTTTGTGCGCGCAAAAAGCACACGCTCGTGTAAATCCGGCCTTAGGGTAGGAACACACTAGGCATGAACACTGCGGATTTTATGCAACACATTTTATTGTGGATAATCCGCAGCGTATCACAGTCGCAGCCGAGTGGATGAGATTTAAACAAATCTCATCCACACGCTGCAAAAAAAAAGTTGACATGCAGTGTGGCTTTTTAAGCCGCAGCATGTCAATGTATTCTGTGGAATCGCTGCTCCTCTGTTGCGGAAATGCTGCGGTTCTGCCGCAAAAATCACAAATGAGAAAAAAAAAAAAGGCACTTTTTTTAAATTTATAAAAAAGTTTATACTTACCCCGGCCGTAGTCCTGGTGACGCGATCCTCTATTCTTAGCGCAGCCCGGCCTCCTGTCATGACGTTTCATCCCATGTGACTGCTGCAGCGGTCACATGGTCTACAGCGTCATCCCAGGAGGCGGGGCTACGTTCAGAAGAGAAAGATGCGTCACCAGGACTACGGCCGGGGCAAGTCTAAACTTTTTTTTCCCTGCAGGATTCCCGCAGCGGACATGCCTCACCAAACCGGCGCCACTATTTGGTGCGGTTTTGCTGGCAGAATTCCCTGCGGCTACCGGGGCGGATAAGCGGTGTAGTTTTACTCAGCATATCCTCCTAGTGTGTCCCTTATGATGTCGCTCCTGGAGCTGCTGCCGGTCTCTAAATAGGCAGTTGGTCCAGTAGAATTTGGAATTATTTTTTTTTGTGAACCAGCTTAAAAAAATGCAAAACTTTTGTGTTAGGGCCTGTTCACATCACAGTTCGCTTCCGTTCCGGGGTTCCGTCTGAGGTTTCCGTCGGGTGAACCCCGCAACGGAAAGTGAAAGTGACAGCACAGCTTCCGTTTCAGTCACCATTGATCTCAATGGTGACGGAAACATCGCTAATGATTTCCGTTCGTCACCATTCCGGCTGGTTTTCGGACGGAATCAATAGCGTAGTCGACTGCGCTAATGGTGACGGAAGCTGTGCTGTCACTTTCGGTTGCGGGGTTTTACGCAGCGAACACACGCTGCATGAAAATCACTGACAGTCTGCACGGCCCCATAGACTAACATAGGTCCGTGCGAGGCGCGTGGAAATCACGCGCGTTGCACGGACGTATTACACGTTCGTCTGAATAAGCCCTAACAATAAGGCCCAGTTCACAGAGTTTTTGGGCCTTGATATTGACTCGGACACTGCGTCAGAAACAGCACCAAACAACTTCCAAAACTGCCTCCCATTGATTTAATCTGAAATCAATGGGAGCCAGTCGCAGAAAAAAGGAAAAGCAGCACGTCCTTTCTTGCCGCGGTTCTGCCTCTGACCTCCCATCGAAATCAATGGGAGGCAGAAAATGCATTTTTCCCTGCGTTTTTTGTCTGCTGTCTTCCATCGCTGCGGGCAAAAAACGCGGCAAGATAGTGTGGGCAGGTCAAAATCTGCCTCAAAATTCAGTGCGCGGTTCCAGGCGGTCGCGGGTGCGCATGCGCGGGAGTTTGCGGGTGTGCGCGCGATCGGTCGCACGGGCGTCGGTGTTTGACGGCCCCCATGACGACCCCCATGCTACCCAGGGCCGCCATCAGGGGGGGTATTAGGGGTACTGATGTGAGAGGCCCGGCCAAACCTAATTGAAAGGGGGGCCCGCAGCTCACGACATTCTTTTGGTGAAAAAAATTTATCAGAATTAGTCTGTAAAAATGAAAATCTACTTTTTTCTGAAAAAACATAGAAATTTTTAATATTTACAAGAGATAATATAGAAAATGCACCCCAACATATGTAAAGCAATGTCTCCCGATTACGGCAATATCCCATATGTGGTAATAAACTGCTGATTGGACCCACAGCAAGGCTCAGAAGGGAAGGAGCGCCATTTGGATTTTGGAGCACGGATTTTGCTGGATTGGTTTTCGGTTCCATGTCGCGTTTGCAACACCCTGGAGGGACCAAAAAACAGTGGAAACACCCCAAAAGTTACCCCATTTTGGAAACTACACCCCTCAAGGAATTTATTTAGGTGTATAGTTAGTATTTTGACCGCACAGGTTTTTCGCTAAATTTATCAGAATTAGTCTGTAAAAATGAAAATTGACTTTTTTCTGAAAAAACATAGAAATTTTTAATATTTACAAGAGATAATATAGAAAATGCACCCCAACATATGTAAAGCAATGTCTCCCGATTACGGCAATATCCCATATGTGGTAATAAACTGCTGATTGGACCCACAGCAAGGCTCAGAAGGGAAGGAGCGCCATTTGGATTTTGGAGCACGGATTTTGCTGGATTGGTTTTCGGTTCCATGTCGCGTTTGCAACACCCTGGAGGGACCAAAAAACAGTGGAAACACCCCAAAAGTTACCCCATTTTGGAAACTACACCCCTGAAGGAATTTATCTAGGGGTATAGTTAGCATTTTGACCACACAGGTTTTTTGCAGAATTTAGTGGAATTAGGCAGTGAAAATGAAAATCTACTTTTTTTCTGAAAAAGCATAGAAATGTTAAATTTTTACAAGGAATAAAGGAAAAAAGAACAACAACATTTGTAAAGCATTTTCTCCTGATTACGGCAATACCCCATATGTGGTAATAAACTGCTGATTGGACCCATGGTAGCGCTCAGAAGGGAAGTAGCGCCATTTGGATTTTGGAGCACGGATTTTGCTGGATTGTTTTTCGGTGCCATGCCGCATTTGCAACGCCCTGGAGGGACCAAAACAGTGGAAGCCCCCCAAGTTTCCCCATTTTGGAAACACCCCTCAAGGAATTTTTCTAGGGGTATAGTGAGCATTTTAGACTCCACAGGTCTTTTGCAGAATTTATTAGAATTAGGCGGAGAGAATTAATATCACAATTTTTTTCCACTAAAATGTTGCATTTTCTCATTTTCACAAGGGATAAAGGAGAAATAAACAACCAATTTTTGTAAAGCTATTTCTCCCGGGTACGGAAATACCCCACATGGGGTCATACATTTTTTTCATTAGAAATGAATTAACCCTTTCAGGACTGATCCATTTTTTGCTTTCTTATTTTCGTTTTTCACTACCCGCCTTCCAAGAGCCATAACTTTTTTCTTTTTCCGTCAGTAGAGTGATGTGAGGGCTTATTTCTTGCGGGAGGAATTGTAGTTTCTATTGATACCATTTAAAGTGGCATAAAAAGTACTGGGGAACGGGAAAAAAATAGGAAAATATAGGAATATAGGAAGAAAATCTGACTCCATTTTTGGGGGTTTTCGTTTTTAAAGCTTTCACAGCCACTTAAACCACCAAGTTTTTTACGGTGTTCACCGTGCGAGTTAAATAATGGTATATTATAATAGTTCGGCCATTTACGGACGTAGCGATAACAATTCTGTTTATTTTTTTACATTACTTTTGAAGAAAAATGGGAAAAGTTTTTTTTTTTAACTAATGTATTGCAGTATATTGCAGTATATTGTTATTTTTACAGACTCCTGTAACAGCGCGATCGCTGTTCCTGTCCGTTAGTCCCGGGTGTCAGCTGTAATACACAGCCGACACCCGCAGCGTATGGAGCGGGCTCAGCACGTGAGCCCGCTCCATACATCAACCCGCGCACCATGACGTGCTATTAAGTCATAGTGCTCAAAGGGGTTAATGCACAGCGGATGGTGTGAATATTGCAATTTTCCACTGATATGCCATTTTAGTGCATAATATGTTGTGCCCAGTTTGTGCCACTTAAGATAAATACCTCATAAAATGTTAAACCATGATCTCCTGGGTATCGCGATGCCATATATGTGGACGCAAACAGCTGTTTGGGCACGCTGCAGGGCTCAGAAGGGAGGGATGCCATTTTGCTTTTGGACCGCAGATTTTGCTTGGTAGTTTTTCTGTTTGGGGTTTTGCTGGTATTTCAGTTTATAATGTGGGGACATATGTAATCTGTGCGGAGTACATCAGGGCATAATAAGAGGGTATAATAATGCGGTAAATAAATAATAATTCATAGATATGTGGCCGGTGTCCCACTGATAAATGGTGTCGGATGTTACCCGCTTTTAGAAAACACTGCACATTTTGCATCGCTATATTCCTGGGAGCCAGAACTTCTTTATTTTTTCACCACCGGAGCTGTGTGAGGGCTTATTTGTTGTGAGACAATCTGTACTTTTCATTGGTACCGTTTTGGGATACATGAGATTTTTTTGATCACTTTTTATTACATTTTACACGGGTGGTGACCAAAAAATAGCGATTCTGGTGTCGTTTTTTATTGATTTGTTTTTGATTTTGTTTTTGGGGTGTTCATCGTGCGGGAAAAATCACATTATAGTTTTTATAGTTGGGGTCGTTACGAACGCGGGGATACCAAATATGTGTACTTTTTTTAACGTGTTCATTTTTTTCCTATAATGAAAGACTTATTATAGGAAAAAAATGCAGTGTTTGTTTATATAACTTATAACTTTTATGTTTACACTTTTTTTAACAGCAGACATAAAATGGCGACAGCACCCTGCGACACGAATGCCACCTAAACCACTAAATATAAATAAATATGCACTAAAGCTAAATCTACTTACAAATAGGGAGGTTCTTAGGCGGGATTCACACGACCGGGTCGTTCCCGAGCCCGAGTGTCGGCCGGTAAAATCGGCCATTTTGCCCGGCCGGTTTGCATAAAGTTATGCATCCGTGCCGGGCCGGGCAGATCCGGACAGTGACATCAGCGGCAGCTCCTGAAGGGGAATCCCCATGTGTTCGGGGATTCCGCTTCAGGAGTTTCCCCTGATGTCACTGCCCAGATATGGACAGAGACATCAAGCGCTCTGTCCAGGAGCGGAATCCCCGAAAACACGGGGATTCCGCTCCTTCAAGGAGCTAAAGTGCGGCTAGCACATAGCAGAGCGGGGAGATACCTCCCCGCTCTGCTATAGTGGCGTCGCTACAGTAGTAGCAGCCGCAGCAGCTTCTGCTACTACTACTAGCGGCGCCATCGAAGGTGTCGCCGAGCCAGGGTGCTTTTAACAAGCAGGGGAAGGGAGCCAGCGCAGCGCTCCCTCCACCTGCTGTACACCCCGGCCCTGCAACACAGTGTACAGCGATGCCATTCGTCAGAATGGCATCAACTCCTCCTCCTCACATGCACTCTGCGCTGTGAGGAGGAGGAGATAGAGCGCAAGCGCCGGGAAACCCGGCCATCACTCGGAACACATTCCGGTGATGGCCGTGTAATACCCGGCCCCATAGACTTGTATGGGAGCCGGGCGGCCGGGTGCCCGGGCAAAGATAGAGCATGTCCTATTTTTTGACGGCCGGATTTTCCGGCCGTCAAAAAATCGGTCGTGTGAATAGCCCCATTAGGGGTCTATCATTCCTAATGCAGCCGGGTGCCGGCCGATTTATGAACGGCCGGCACCCGGCCGGGAAACCCTGCCGTGTGAATGAGGCCTTAGTGCACATTTTGATCAAAAAGTGTTAGCCCACCTGCCACGACAAGGCGACCTCTGTAAGGAGGGAACCTACGCTGCACATACACCCAGAACTGGGACTAAGCCTACATATATACCTGGGGATGGTAGGATCCAGCATTGAACTGATTAAAATCACCCAGGGCAGAATGGGAGGAGTGCAAGAACAACAAGTGGAGGCAGTCACTAACCCCACATATATGGATCCCATAAACACAACAAAAATTGAACAGCACATTCCAACTAAATGATACAAAATGTATGCAGGTGCAAGAACACCTATGACTGCAGATATACAGCAGACATAAAATGGCGACAGCACCCTGCGACACTAATGCCACCTAAACCACTAAATATAAATAAATATGCACTAAAGCTAAATCTACTTACAAATAGGGAGGTTCTTAGTGCACATTTTGATGCTAGGAGCCCGGCTCCCTGCACTGTGTTCGGTCCGGGTCTTCCGGCCGAAATACGTTCCGTACATTACGGACGTAACATGGTCATGTGAACCCAGCCTCACCCTAACTCCATAATACTAACCCCAACTCCTAACACCCTAACCCTATTCCTAACCAATTATGGCTCTGGCCGGGAATTTTGCTCCCGGAAAAGCCCTAACCCACTAACCCTACCCCTAACTCTAGTTCTAACCCTAAACCCCTAACTACAAACCTAACAACCCAACCCTAACCCCCATCCCTAACTTCACTAACCCTATTCCAAACCCCCTAACCGTATCCCCTAACTCTAACCCGTTAATCTAAACTCCAACCCCCTAGCACTCTAACTCTAAACCCCACCCCCTAACCCTTTAGCCTTAACCCTATTCCTAACCTCCAACCCTAACCGCTAACCTCTAAAGCCTATTCCCTAACTCAGACCCTATTCCTAAAACCAAAACTACACCTAACCACTAACCCTCACACTATTCCTAACCCCCTAAACCTAACACCCCTAACACCCCCAACCCCCTAAACCAAAAACCCTAACACTCTAACCCTAATCCCATAACTCAAACCCCTAACCCCTTAACCCTAGCCACCTAACCCCCTAAGTCTAACCCTATCTTTTACCCTAAGCCTCTAACCCTATTCTTAACCTTAACTCCAACCCTATCGCCTAACCTCAACCCCTAACTCCTTAAGCCAAATCACCCAAACCCTATTCCCCTAACACTAACCCAAATTTATCCCCCTTACCCCAACCCCTAACACCTTCACTCCAACCCTATCCACTAATACTAACACCCCTAATACAAACCCTAACACATAACGTTAACTCCTTAACTTTCTAACCCTAACCTGCTAACCCTAACCGCAACCCCGTAACCCTAACTCCATCCCTACCCCCTAACCTTCGCCCTAAAACTATAACCCCCTAAACCTAAGCCCAACCATAACACTCTCCCCCTAACCCTTTGACCTCAAACGTATTCCTAACTCTAACCCCCAACCCTAATTTATAATCCCAAAACCCTACCCCCTAACCACATACCCTAACCCTATTCCTAACCACCACTCCTAACCTAAAAACCCTAACTCACTCCTTAACCCTAACCTTACCCCAACCCTATTCCAAACCCCCCAAACCTAATCTCTAAACCCTAGCCCCTAACTCCCTAAATTCAACCCCATCCTTTCACCCTAACCCTATTCCTAACCTCCTAATCCTAACCTCAAACGCTAACATCCTAACCCCCTAACCCTATTCCTAACCCATTATGGCTCTGGCTGGGGATTTCGCTCCTGGAGGAGCCCTAACCCCTAACCCGAATTCTAATCCAAACTCTAACCCTAAACCACTAACCCTAAACCCCAACCCCTAACCCTATTCCTAACCCCCTAAAACTTTGCCCAAACTTTCACCCGCTAACCCAAACCCTAACATCTAACCCTACCCCTAACCCAACATCTTAACTATGAACCTATCCCCTAAGCATAATCCCCAACCCCAACCCCTTAGCCCTAGCATCCTAACCCATACCCCAACGTCCTAACACTCTAACCCTAACCTCTAACCACTAACACCCTAACCTTTAAACATATTCCTAACCCCGACCCTAAACCCTATCTGCTAACGCCAACTCTTTTCCTAACCCCCTAACCCCAACCCTAACCCCCTCACAAAGTGATTTACATCAAGGGCTCTGTCCAGGGTTTCCTGGGACTGTCTTGAGGAAGACCTTGACATCCCTGTTCATATATGGAGAGATGGAGAGTGACATTAAGGGATTTGTAATGCGAGCATCACCGGCCAGGGCATAGTTAACACTCTGGCCGGGGATTCCTCTCCAAGAGGGAGCCCCTGATGTCACAGTCCATATATAAACAGTAACATTAGGGGCTTTAAGATGCCAGAAACCCTAACCAGAGCGTCAGGAAAAGCCCTAATCCTATCCCTTAACTCTAACCATAGCCCCTAACCCCATAACCCAAACTCTAACATCCCAACCGTAACCATACAAACCTCTAAACACTAATAACTAACCCTATCCCCTAACCCACTAAACTTACCACTTAACCCAAGCACCCTAACCCCATAATTCTTACCCCAACTCTTACCCTAAATCCTAACCCTGATCTTCTAACCTTAACCACTAACCCTATTCCTACCCCTAACCCCTAATCCCCAACCGTAACTGCTAACCTCTAAACCCTAACCCCCTAACCCAAACCCTAACCCCTTTAAAATTGCACCCCAACCCCCTAACACTGTAACCCTAACCCCTAACTCCCTAACCATATTCTTAATCCCCAACCCTAGCCCCTAACCTCTAAATCCTAACACCAACCCTATTCCTAACGCTAACAACTAACCTCTAAACCCTATAACACTAGCACCCTAACTCCAACTCCCTAACCCCCACCCCTTAACCCTAACACCCTACCCATTTAATCTTAACCATATTCCTAACCCGCAACCATAGCCCCTAACCTCTTACCCCTATCCCTTAACCACAAACCTATTCCTAACCCCAACCCACTACCCTCACCCTATTCCTAACCCTTTTTGAACCTTAACCCCTAACCTCTAAACCCTAACCCCAACCCTACACCCTCATTCTAACCCTGTTCCTAACTCCCTAACCCCAACGCCTAACATTGTAATTTCCTAACCCGCTAACCCAAAACCTAACCCCAACCCTTGCCCTAACCCCCTAACCCTATTTCTAACACTATCCTCTAAACCCTAACACAAACCCTAATCCCCAAAACCTAACCCCTTAAACCTAGCACCCTAACCCCTTAACCCGGACTCTAATCCTAACCCCAACCCCTAACACACTAACTTCCTAACCCACTAACTTAAAACCTAACCCCAACGTAGGCAACACTCTGGCTGTGGATTACGCTCCTAGAGGAAGCCCCTGACGTCACTGTCCATACATGTACAGTAACATTAGGGGCTTTAAGATGCTGGAATCCCCAACCAGAGCGTCAGCAATGCTCTGGCCGGGGATTTCGCTCCTGGAAAAGCTCTAACCTAACCCCTAAAACCCTATCCCTAAATGTAGCCCCTAAGCAAGAACTTTACAGCAAGT
Organism: Rhinoderma darwinii; assembly: GCF_050947455.1. Classification (NCBI taxonomy): domain Eukaryota; kingdom Metazoa; phylum Chordata; class Amphibia; order Anura; family Rhinodermatidae; genus Rhinoderma; species Rhinoderma darwinii. The sequence continues at coordinate 310,870,951 of NC_134690.1, read as the reverse complement.
ACTCTGGTCGGGGACTCCTGTTTTGAGAAAGACTTTGTCATCCCTGTTGATATATGGAGAATAACGTTAAGGGCTCTGTAATGCGAGAATCCCTTGACAGAGCGTCGGCAAAACTCTGGCTGGGGATTCCACTCCTAGAGTGGGCCCCTGAAGTCAATGTCCATAAATGGACAGTGACGGCAGGGGCTATAAGATGCCGGATTCCTCAGCCAGAGCGTCGGAAACACTAAGGCTGGGGATTCTGCTCCTAACCTTAAACCTAGCCCTCTTACCCGAACCTTCTAACTCTAACCCCAACCCTATTCCTGACCCTAACCACTAAACTCTAAATCCTAACCCCTAACCCTATCCCCCAATCCTAACCCCTAAACCTAGAACCCAAACCCCTTAACCCTAGCACCCTAAGCCCCTAACCTTAACCCTATTCCTAACCCTAACACCCTAACCTTAACCCTATTCCTAACCTCAACCCTATTCCTAACCCCCTAACTATAACCCCAACCCTAACTCAAACCCCCTCACCCTAACCCTCTATCCCCTAATCGAGAGCTTTACAGCAAGCACTCTGGCGGTGGACTCTTGGCTTGAGAAAGAACTTGAGGTCAGTATTCATATCTGGAGAGTGCCGTCAAGGGCTTTGTAATGCGAGAATCCAAGGCAATGCTCTGGCCGGGGATTCCGCTCTTGAAAAAGCCCTATCCCCTAACCCTAATGCCTAACCCCCTAACCAAGCGCTTTGCAGCAAATGGTCAGGTTGAGGACTCCTCTCTTGAGAAAGACCTTGATGTCACTGTTCATATATATGGAGAGTGACGGTAAGTGCCTTGTAATGCAAGCCCCTGACGTCACTGTCCATATATAAACACTGATGTTGGGGACTTTAAGATGCCGGAAATCTCAGCCAGAGCATCGGAAATGCTCTGGCTGGGGTTTCCGCTTCTGGAAAAGCTGTAACCCTAAACCTAACCCCTAACCCCCTAACACTAACCCCCTAACCCCTACCCTCTAAACCCCTAAATCTCTAACGCCCTAAACTCTTACCCTCTAACACCCTAACTCCAACCCTAACCCTCTAACCTCCTAACCCTCTTACTCCCGAACCTTAACCCCAACTCCCTAACCCTCTAATCCTAACCAAGTTCTTTACAGAAAGCACTCTCGCTTAATATATCCACCTCTGCTTCAGAGGATTAGCAGGCCTGTGTCTGCTGTCATGCAGTGATGACATAACTACCTACACATGATTGCTATAGCCAGCCACTGGCCTCAGCATTGATGCAGCGGTCACATGCGTGAAACTGAAATTTTATCACTGCAGGACAGCTAAAATGAGTGGCGAAACCACCGGAGAGGCAGGGATATACCAGGTGAATAATGTTTCCTCATGTGTAATGTGTGTATATATGTATATTTGAGTGTATTGTGTGAATATATATGTAAATGTATCTGTGTAATGTGCATGTGTGCGTATAATGTGGATATATGTTCGTGTATAGAGTGTAATGTGTATATATGTGTTAGTATAGTGTGGATATATGTAGGTGTTTAATTTGGATATATGTAAATGTATCTGTGTAATGTATTTACAGTGCCGCATTTGCCATGAGGCCAGGTGAGCCGACGGCCTCAGGCGGCACCACCTACTCAAACGGGGGGGGGGGGCGGCATTTTCAGCCCGGGACGGACTGGACCGGGGGGAGGGGCCATGCAGACGCACATAGCAGACGTGCCAAACGTCTGTAACACTCCCAGTACACACTGCATGCAGCAGCTGCGGCATTCAGTCTGACTGAGTCTCTGACCAGTCAACACCCACACGCAGCAGAGACAGGATAGACTGATAGTGCCTGTCGTTGAATAAACCCTCAACTACTACAGTTTCAGACACATTGACTATGACATCTTCTATAGTGTAGTGGTTAGCTTGTCTGCCTTACACATGGAAGGTTGTTGGTTCAAATCCCACCAGGTGTTTTTTTTTTTTTAATATTAATATCTTGTTTTGGGCTTTGTTCACACTAGCATTAATATACGTTTACCTCTCTTCCGTCAGAGGAAGAGAGGATCGATACGTTAAACGGAAAGCAATGGCTCCATTCGAATTACCATTGCTTTCAATGGTAATTCTTTTGTATCAGTTGCTTTCCGTTTGTCTCCGTTCGCTAGGTTTCCGTTCTTTTGAACGGAAATAAAAGTTCTGAAGACTTCACTTTTGTTTCCTTTAAAAAAAAAAACGGAAACTTAGCGAACGGAGACAAACGGAAAGCAACTGATACAAAAGAATTAGGGTATGTGCACACACACTAATTACGTCCGTAATTGACGGACGTATTTCGGCCGCAAGTCCCGGACCGAACACAGTGCAAGGAGCCGGGCTCCTAGCATCATACTTATGTACAATGCTAGAAGTCCCTGCCTCGCTGCAGGACAACTGTCCCGTACTGTAAACATGATTATACTACGGGACAGTTGTCCTGCAGCAAGGCAGGGACTTCTAGCGTCGTACATAAGTATGATGCTAGGAGCCCGGCTCCTTGCACTGTGTTCGGTCCGGGACTTGCGGCCGAAATACGTCCGTCAATTACGGACGTAATTAGTGTGTGTGCACATACCCTTACCATTGAAAGCAATGGTAATTCTAATGGAACCGTTGCTTTCCGTTTAACGTATTGATCCTCTCTTCCTCTGACGGAAGAGAGGTAAACGTATATTAATGCTAGTGTGAAAGAAGCCTTAGGGCCTGTTCACATCAGCATTGGTTTTCCGTTCTGGGGTTCCGTCGGAGGTAACCCCGCAACGGAAAGTCAAACTGAAACCACAGTTCCGTTTCGGTCACCATTAGCGCAGTCGACTGCGCTATTGATTCCGTCACAAAAACGGAAACCTGCCGGAATGGTGACGAACAGAAACCATTAGCAATGTTTCAGTCACCATTGATTTCAATGGTGACTGAAACGGAAGCTGTGGTTTCAGTTTGACTTTCCGTTGCGGGGTTCACCCGACGGAAACCTCCCAGAAAGGAAAGCCAATGCTGATGTGAACAGGCCCTAATCCTTCCCCATAATCCTGCCCCGCTAATTAAAATAAATATATTATATAATGTATATAGCGCTGTATCCTGTATCCGTCAGGTCAGCGGGACTGACTGATTCAGTGTCAGCGAGTCCTGCAGGATCGAGCTGTTACCGATCACATCTAAGTTCATAACTTAGATGTGATCAGTAATAGGCGACCTAATCCATTCAGGTCCCAGCGCTATATAAAGCTGCTCTGTATACAGGATACAAAGCAGCTGTATCTCAAAAAGTACAAATCATTATCAATAAAAAGTAATTAAAATTTGCACCAATCGCATTAATAGATATCTTTATATATCATAGTGACATGTCCGAAGTTTTCATCGGTGGGGGACCGAGCGCTGAGGCCCCCACCGATCGCTAAAACGAAGCAGCAGAAGTGCTCGGGTGAGCGGTGTGCCGCTTAATTTATGATCGACTTTCAGCCGAGTGAGCGGTGTACTGCTCCAAAGAAAGCCAAACAGAATTGAAGCGGCACACCGCTCACCCGAGCACTTCTGCTGCTTAGTTTTAGCGACTAGTGGGGGTTCTCAGTGTTCGGACCCCACTGATCAAAACTTCTGACATGTCAAAAGTTTTTTAAAAAGTTGTTACACTTTAAAGAGAATCTTTCACCTGCCCACAGATTTGCATTTGAGTGCAGCGTGTAATGGTCAGGGCTGCACAATCTCTGGGGCACTTTATATTTTTTTTCCTACCCTCTTTCCTTACTTAGATATCTGTGCTGTAATATTTGGCGCCCGATATTTAAATAACCCCATGAACTGCCAATGGGGCGGTAATTGGCAAGGGGGAGAGTAACATCGCTGTGACACTGCCCAATCCGCTACGGACAATGTCAACAGCAAGAGCTGGAGAGTGGAGATCATGTGCGCGCGCACGCTCTCACTCTTCAGCTCTCGGCAGGCAAGTACAAGACTGTGATCTCAGGTGAGAGATCAGTCTTGTCGTCCTTGTCTGCCGAGAGCTAAAGAGTGAGAGCGTGCGTGCGCGCACAGCTCCGATGCCATGGAACAGAAGAAGAAGAATTCACACTCTTCTTCTCCTCTTGTGTTCCTTAGTAGTGGCGGAGCTGCGCGCACGCGCTCTCTCCAGCTCTTGCTGTAACGCTGACCGTAGCTGATTGGACAGTGTCATGGCGATGTTACACGCCCCCTTGACAATTACCTCCCCATTGACAGTTCATGGGGTTATTTAAATATCGGGCACCAAATATTACAGCACCGATATCTAAATAACGAAGGAGGCTAAGAAAAAAATGTAAAAAGTGCCCCAGAGTTTGTGCAGCCCTCCCCATTATATGCTGCACTCAGCTGTACATGTATGGGGAGGTGAAAAGGTGTTATAATTTTTTTTTATTTGATATGTTTTATTTTATGGGCCTAATTTTTCTAATTATTTTAATATGTTTCCGAAGGTAGCTATTTATTCATGTTTGTACGTCTGTGGGGACAGCCAAATTTATTTTTATTTTTCATAATGCTAATTTTTGTTTTGCAGGTTCCGCTGGACCATTTGGACTACGTCGTAGATTCGTTGGACTACTTCACTGATTTAAGCTTTATTTTTATTTTTTTAATAAAATGGTTAAAGTGGATTGTGTGGAAGAGTTGTCATTTCAATAAAATACATTTCTTTATGTCTCTGTTTTTTAATACTTCATTACCGCCTTAGTAATGGCTGCTGTCTGATTGAGAGCGTCCATTACTAAGAAGGGGCTTAGTGTTAGCCAGTAATAAGGCTAGCACTAACCCCTATTATTACCCCGGTACCCACCGCCACCAGGAGTACTGGGAAGAGCTGGGTACGATCCAGCACCCGACCGTCTGAAGAGAAGGGCGGGTACTGGGGTGGCCGCAGGCTGGTACTATCAGGCTCGGAATGGCCAAAAACCATGGCCCTTCCCACCCTGGTAATGCTAGGCTGCTGCTGCTTTATTGTATCTGGCTGGTTATGAAAAATGGAGGGGATCTCACATAATTTTTTTTCTATTATTTATTTCTTTAAAAAGACGTGGGGTTCCCGCTATTTTTCACAACCAGCCAGATACAATACAGCAGCTGCAGCCTAGCATCACCAGGGTGGGAAGGGCCATGTTTTTTATCCCATCCCAGCCTGGTAAAACCAGCCTGTGGCCGCCCTGCTGCCTTACCGTCGCTTCAGATGGTCGGGTACTGGATCGTACTCCCCTCGCGGCAGTGAGAACCGGGGTAATAATAGGGGTTAGTGATAGCCTTTTTACTGGCTAACACGAAGCCCCTTCTTAGTAATGGACGTTCTCAATCAGACAACAGCCATTACCAAGGCCATAATAAAGTATTAAAAAAAACAGACATAAGAAAAACTTTTATTGAAATCTAAACTCCCCCTTGCACAGTATGGTGGGTTTTTTCTGACACTATGTTGTAGTAATATGTGATCATGGTTTGGTAGTTTTATTCAGTAACCGTATGGAAGTATTATTCAGTAATAGTATAAAGGTATTATTCAGTAACAGTATGGGGGTATTATTCAGTAACAGTATGGGGGTATTATTCAGTAACAGTATGGGGGTATTATTCAGTAACAGTATGGGGGTATTATTCAGTAACAGTATGGGGGTATTATTCAGTAACAGTATGGGGGTATTATTCAGTAACAGTATGGGGGTATTATTCAGTAACAGTATGGGGGTATTATTCAGTAACAGTATGGAGCTATTATTCAGTAACAGTATGGAGGTATTATTCAGTAACAGTATGGAGGTATTATTCAGTAACAGTATGGGGGTATTATTCAGTAACAGTATGGAGGTATTATTCAGTAACAGTATAGGGGTATTATTCAGTAACAGTATGGGGGTATTATTCAGTAACTGTATGGGGGTATTATTCAGTAACAGTATAGGGTATTATTCAGTAACAGTATGGAGGTATTATTCAGTAACAGTATGGAGGTATTATTCAGTAACAGTATGGGGGTATTATTCAGTAACAGTATGGAGGTATTATTCAGTAACAGTATGGGGGTATTATTCAGTAACAGTATGGGGGTATTATTCAGTAACAGTATGGGGGTATTATTCAGTAACAGTATGGGGGTATTATTCAGTAACAGTATGGGGGTATTATTCAGTAACAGTATGGTGGTATTATTCAGTAACAGTATGGGGGTATTATTCAGTAACAGTATGGAGGTATTATTCAGTAACAGTATGGGGGTATTATTCAGTAACAGTATGGGGGTATTATTCAGTAACTGTATGGGGGTATTATTCAGTAACAGTATAGGGTATTATTCAGTAACAGTATGGAGGTATTATTCAGTAACAGTATGGAGGTATTATTCAGTAACAGTATGGAGGTATTATTCAGTAACAGTATGGGGGTATTATTCAGTAACAGTATGGGGGTATTATTCAGTAACAGTAAGGGGGTATTATTCAGTAACAGTATGGGGGTATTATTCAGTAACAGTATGGGTGTATTATTCAGTCACTATGTGGTTATGGTGTGGCGGTATTATTCAGTAACAGTATGGGGTATTATCCAGTAACAGTATGGGGGTATTATTCAGTAACAGTATGGGGGTATTATTCAGTAACAGTATGAGGTATTATTGGTAATGTTGGTCTTACAATCTATGTACATTACTGTGGTGGGGGCTGTGGGGAAGTGTGAGTGGCAGCAGATGATCAGGCTAAGAGACAGTCTGCAGAGTGGCATGTGATGTACTTTGACATGTAGGTGATACTTACGTGTGGGATGTGGGCCCATAACTTATGTACAGCCCAGGGCCTAAGATCATATTAATCCACAACTGGCATCAAGCCAGCACAGGCAGACTACAATACAGCAGGTAGAGCAAAGAAACCAGCCCAGGACGTCCCGCTTCAAAACAGCGCTAAGCGCGATCCGTCCTGGACTGGCCTGAATGTAATTGCAGAGTGTGACGCCACAAATGAGACTGGCTGCCGAGGAGAGATATGGGGCCGTGCAGGGCAGACTGTACTATTTGCACTGATTGTCAGTAAGAATAATTCTTTAAATATTTTCCAAACTTCAAACAGCACTTTAAGGCTATGTTCACACTGAGTTTTTTGCAGGAGGAAAATTCTGCCTCAAAATTCTGTTTGGGATTTCGAGGCAAATGTTGTCCTTCCTGCACGTTGTTTGCTGCGATTTTCACTGCGTTTTTCACTCGCGGCCATTGAGTGCTACGGGCAAAAAACTCCGCGAAATACCCTTTCTCTGCCTCCCATTGATGTCAATGGGAGGTCAGAGGCGTAAACGCGCAAAGATAGGGCATGTCCCTTCTTTCTCGGGAGGCATTTTTGGCCGGTATTTGACGAGTTTTGCGGAGCGGTTTCCGCGCCCAAAAACTCGTCAAAATACTCCATGTGAACAGGGCCTAACAAATAAACATCAAATGCTTTCCTATTTAAAAAATGTATATATTGCGTGTTCGATGTGTAAAGCTAGGAATGAGAAAACTCAGATAGATTTTGGGGGGGGCGCCTTTTTATAGTTCGCCTCAGGCGGCAGACGGGCTAAGTTCACCCCTGTGTATTTATATGTACGTACGTGTACGTGTGAGTGTGAGTGTGAGTGTGATTGTGTGCGATTGTAATCTTTAAAGACTAATGCTAACCCTTCAGATTTGTATTTTTTATAAATCCTCTTATTTTGTCATTTATTGTCTTTTTAACATTAGAAGCAAGCTTTTTCTAGTTTCATTTTAGGGTTTTTTAATACTTGTTACTTAGAGGATTATATTTTACAGTATAATTACTTAAAGTTTATGTAAAGCATTCAGTGTCTGTGTATTTATTTGACAATAGTTGCTCCCAGTCTATTTACTGTTGTGCAGCCCTCAACCGCGAGAAATTGGCCTTTTTAAAATGCAGTGTTTTACCCTTTCAGCCTGCTTGCTTTTAAGGTCCTGTTCACGTGGAGTTTTTTGCAGGCAAAATTCAGCTCCGCCTTTTTTGATGTCGTTTTTACCACGTGCATTTTTTGACACTGTTTTTGATGCATTTTCCTACGTGGTTCTTTATGCATATTTGAAAGCGTTATTTTTATCTCCTTCAACAGGCAAAGGAAAAAAAAAGGGAAAGCATTTTTTTGCCTAAAACCGCGTCAAAAACGGTCGCGGCCGTTCACAGCATTTTTCCGTCTTTCATTGATTTCAATGGAGGTTTTTGAGGCGGAAAACTAATCTAGAAAGGTCATATCACATACGTACTGGAACCATTATACCCTAATGTTTACTCCTTCTTTAGTAGCGTACAACTCAAGTGCCAACTTCCATTACATGATAGTGTCTCAACAGGACTCCTTCTACAGTACAATAGATCTGGGGGTCGGCCAGTGAATACTTTTTCTTTACGTTCAACTTAACAACAATACCAATGATGATGATGATGATGATAATAATATCCCTGCCTCTTTTCTATAGTAGTCGCAGTACGTTTTAATATGATATCATTGATAAATGAATAATGAATTGAGTATTTCTCTAGCTGTGACCATCTCATGACTATCACCACATATGGAGCATCCTGCGCACTGACAATTACTAAGCCTCTCCATATTTCTCAGCATTTTCTGGAGCCACCACTGCTGCTCCTTTACCCTGGGATCATATAGTCAGAAGTAACATATAAGTTCTCTCCTCACTGTTCAGTCGTCATGGGTTTTCTGCTAGGATGGACACACCAGTATTTACAGTGTCTCTTCTTCTAGATGTTTGCAGGAATCTTCTTGTAGCCAGGATCTCCTTCTCTGTGCTGGTTGGTGTCTTCTAGATGTTGAAGGTGGTCTTCTTCTAGGTATATGCAGGAATCTTCTAGCTGCTAACTGGGGTCTAGGTGTTGGTCAGGACTCCTTAAAATCTCAAAGACTGGGATAAAGATCTCCTGAAAAAAAAACAAGAAAAATATTTTGAGACAAAAGACTACAAATATATAACCTACAAAAAATTGATGCTACCAAAAAAAGTGTAGAAAATGGAAAAAATCTTTATTGGAATAACAATAAAAAGCTACATGTCAATACAATTAAAAATACTCCACAATACTCTACAGAAGAAAAGGACAGCGCACTGTGTGACTCACAAAGAAAATAATAATTAGATAAGACCCCATGGCTGCAAAGACCTGCGTAATGTAGGTAATATATAAATACCAAATGGTTTGGAATAAACAACTATACAGTGCAAAAAATCAATACACTCACTGTTTATTATTGGTGTCAATACGTGGTCATGGCCGGACTCCAGAAACGGCAACAACGAGACACTGGTGCGGAAACACATCAGCGCGTCACCTGACGCGGTCACGTGTGACGAATCGGAGGCTGGACAGTCACAACCAATCAGAATGCAACCAGTGATTGAAGGCATGAAAAGCATTCAGAAGGATATTAACCCTGTACGGGCAGTCCAATAGCGATACACCATGTCTGCAAGGCTAAACCCAAAATACAGAGAGACAAGATAGTTATACAGATATATTGCACATCAGCATTGTGAGAAACTAGACATGGACCGCACAATCCACAGTATATACGTTGATCTGAGCCGCTAGGCATAATTTAGAAACATGAACATGAGGTTCTTTGTAAACATTTTGATCAAACTGTATAAGCCCACTTGCCACTTCACGGCGACCTCTTTAAAGTGGGTCCCTACTCTAATGGTTGCAGCACCGCATGGCGGCTACCACCACCGCAGCACCGCTCCTGCAGAGGGAGCAACCCAGCGGCCCAAAAGCACCCATGTCTTCAGACCGTGCCAAGCCTCCTTGGCTCTGGGCCACGTCCCCCCACAAGTGCAGCACTACAGCAACAGACACCACCATACAGCACCACAACATGTGAACAGATGGAATGAGCTCACCTTGCCATGCGCCCCCAGTGGCCAACTGAGAGCACAAGCAAGAGCAGGAACACTTATGAGGTCATTCTGGAATTAAAATCTGCTGGGTATTTTTTCAAATGCGTGGAGTGCTGGTACCAAGTAAAACAAAGGAAATGAGGAGGATAGACTATACAATATCAGCATTGGCACGGTCTGAAGGCATGGGAGCTTTTGGGCCGCTGGGTTGCTCCCTCTGCAGGAGCGGTGCTGCGGTGGTGGTAGCCGCCATGCGGTGCTGCAACCGCTAGAGTAGGGACCCACTTTAAAGAGGTCGCCGTGAAGTGGCAAGTGGGCTTATACAGTTTGATCAAAATGTTTACAAAGAACCTCATGTTCATGTTTCTAAATTATGCCTAGCGGCTCAGATCAACGTATATACTGTGGATTGTGCGGTCCATGTCTAGTTTCTCACAATGCAGATATATTGCACATGTATCATACAAATACATATAAATATATGGACACAAAGTGATGTGTGATGAATAGTGTCAACTTGTAGGGAGTAATCAAGTGTGGAACATTATTATCAATTATAATGTGTGAAAAAAGACCAATATACACGTGCCAAAAGGAATAATCCAGTGCACACAACCTGAACATAGTAGGTAAGTGACAGGTAAGAAATGATATTACACACAATAAAGTGTTGTTTATATAGAACATGTGTAAGTAAAAGAGTGAAAAAGTAATAAATGTATGGTGACAAAATAAAAAATAATTGAAATAAAAATCGAAAAATAAAATAGTGTGAATAGGTGTGTGCGATGAAAAAAGAAGAAAAAAACAATGTGTGTATTATGCATAAAAAAATAAAATGGACAACAAGTGGCATGCACAAAGCAGATTTTAGTTATATGTCGATATATCTAATACAACAAGCCTCAAAGGTGCAGAATATAATATGCAGTGATCTGCAGACAGAGCGCTCTTTTCTATTTTTTGTGAAGATCATCAGTAGGGCATCATTGTTGAGGATGAAGATCAGGACAACCCGAAAATTGCACAGTTGACATAGTCAACACAGGCCGCGTAAACCATATATCTAATCTGTATACATAAATAAAGAAATATAGATTCAAATCAAAATAAGAAGATGAAATAAAAAATACCCAACTAAAAGCTTTCGTAACAGTCAGAGAAATGCAGCAACACCAATGTTCTCATTGAGACCCCTTGGTTGTGTTGTCTTAAGCCTCCATATCCACTTGCATTGTGATTGCAAAAGCCTCTTTTTACATCTCCTCCTCGCATATCCGTATTGATGTGATCTATTCCCTTAACTCTCAGAAGTCTAGAGTTACACGCATGATGTAGGTGAAAATGTTGTGGAATCGTCTTCAGCTGTTCCATATACTCTACTGTTTTGGCATTTTCAATGTCTCTAATATGTTGTCTTACGCGAAAGCGCAATTCTCGGGTTATCATGCCAATATAAATTTTAGGGCAAGGGTAAGTTGCATGATAGATCACACCTGTAGTGCCGCATGTAATTGGCCATGTGATCTTAACATTATTCAACCCACTTGAGTCAACAAAACCTTGAGCGCGTTCAATATTAGGGCAACTAATACAGTCGCCACAAGGGTTACAACCCCACTTAGGACCAATCTTTCCAAAACATTTACCCGGTTTTTCCACTGTTAGGCAACTGTGAACTATTGCGTCACGTAAAGAACGCGCTCTACATGATGCAATAGCAAGATAATTTGGTAGTACTTTCTGTAGAATTGGATCATTGAGGAGCACCGGACAAAATTTGTTTGAGCTGTCCCTCATTTCTGACCAAATTATACGTGTTCGTAAATCTTACCTTAGGAGAAATTCCTTATTTTTAGTTACAGTTTGTAATAGCTGTGCACGAGGGGGAGATGTGCACGTGGTCATCAATGGGCCTTATTAACATTGTGGCGGCTGCAGCCCTGTTGAGCAAGTCTCTTTCTTAACTCAGTCGTGCGGTATTTGAAATCTTCATGAGTTGAACAAATTTTCTTAACACGCAGTAATCGTCCAGCTGGTACAGCTTCGATGGTGTCACGAGGATGTGAAGACGTGGCGTGAAGAAATTAGTTTGTTGATGTCTCTTTACGATGCAAATCTGTCTGGAGACAACCATTATGGTTCCTTTTAGTTAGTAGGTCCAAAAAATCTATCTCAACATGATTCCACTTGCATGTTAATTTAATGTTATGTGTATTATAGTTAAATACACTGATGAATTCCATTAATTCATCCGAAGTCCCCTGCCAGATCATGAAGATGTCATCAATGAACGGGCCCAGAAAAGGAGCTGGTTCATTGAGATCTCATGATCTGGCAAGAATAGCTCCCTCTCCCACAGCGCCAGGAACAGGTTGGCGTATGAGGCTGCACATGCTGCCCCCATTGCCGTGCCCTGGAGTTGCAGGTAGAAGGACCCATTGAACGTGAAAAATTGTGTTTGAGAACAAAGTCCGAAAGGGTTAGCAACAACTCTAAAAAGTTTTTCCCATATTGCTCATATGCAAAAAGGTGGCCACTGCATGCAACCCATCCGAATGCTGGATGCCGGCATATAGTGACTCAATGTCACAAGTTACCAAAATATGTCTGTCATCTAAATGAATCTCTTCAATTTTCAACAACAAATCTGCAGAGTCGCACAAATACAAAAGGTAGACATTCCACTAATGGTTTTAAATGGTGGTCGACCCATTTGCACACCTTCTGAGTTAACCCCCCGGTACCCAATATAATTGGCCTACCTGGAGGGTCCTTATGAGTTTTGGGTAGTAGAAAAGGCGTCTGTATCGTTGGCTCAGTCACAATCAGTGCCTCCATTAGGTATTTGGAGAGGAGGGAGCCGTCAAATCTCCCTGCTCTCAGCTGCCAGAGGCAGCTGAGGGCTGGGGGCGTCCCTGCTCTGCCGTGTGAGATGAATATAAGTATCGATCTCACCCACTTAACCCCTCAGATGCGGTGCACAATAGCGTGCACCGCATCTGAGTGGTTTTGGAGAGAGGGAGGGAGCTCCCCCTCTCTCCCACCGACACGATCGCCGCGTGTATGGGTCTCCAATGGCAGCCGGGGGCCTAATAAAGGCCCCCAGGTCTGCCTGGAGTGAATGCCTGCTAGATCATGCCGGAGGCATGACCTAGCAGATGCCTGTCCGTTTTAAACGGACAGGCAGTAATACACTGCAATACAAAAGTATTGCAGTGTATTATAATAGCGATCAGAGAATCACATATTAAAGTCCCCTAGTGGGACTAGTAAAAAAGTTAAAAAAAGTTTAATAAAAAGTTAATTTAAAAAAAAATGTGAAAAAAAATGAAAAACCCAGCTTTTCCCCTTACAAAATGCTTTACTATTAAAAAAAAACAAAAAAAAAAAACGTACACATATTTGGTATCGCCGCGTCCGTAACAACCCCGACTATAAATCTATTACATTATTTAACCAGCAGGGTGATCGCCGAAAAAAAAATAATAAAAAACTATGGAAAAATTGCTGTTTTCTGTGAATCCTGACTTAAAAAAAATGTGATAAAAAGTGATCAAAAAGTCACATCTACTCCAAAATGGTACCAATAAAAACTACAAGTATTCCCACAAAAAAAAAGCCCTCATACAACCGCATTGGCGAAAAAATAAAAACGTTACGGCTCTTCAAATATGGAGACACAAAAACAAATAATTTTGAAAAAAAAGCGTTTTTACTGTGTAAAAGTAGTAAAACATACAAAAACTATACAAATTTGGTATCGTTGCAATCGTAACAACCCGCGGAATAAAGTTATTGTGTTATTTATATCACACGGTAAACGGCGTAGATTTAAGATGTGAAAAAGTGGCAAAATTTCAGGTTTTTTTTTTTCCCCCCCAAAAAAAAAGTTTATAAAAGTTAATCAATAAACAATATGTCCCCCAAAATGGTGCTATTAAAAAATACAACTTGTCCCGCAAAAAAAAAGACCTTATACAGCTATGTCGACGCAAAAATAAAAAGGTTATAGCTCTTGAAATGAGACGATGGAAAAACGTAAAAAATGGCTTGGTCATTAAGGTTTAAAATAGGCTGGTCATTAAGGGGTTAAGGAATCATATCATGATTGGTGTCACACCAGACAGCTGATGTTCCAGATACCAAGTTGTGGAGCCAAAGCATGCAATTAGTTTTTGTTTTATATGAAGTGGTAAGGGAGGTATAAAGTTCTCCCACAACTTAAAAAAGGCTTCAGTTTTGTGCTCTTTTTCAAAGGGAGGTTTCCACCCAATCCATTCGGAAGAGGTAAGATGTATTTTCTAGGGAAATACGATGTGTGGGGTGTGTATTATGTAGCGTCCATAGCCGCGGGCCGTCGGGTTCACTCACCTCCCGACACGCGCAGCCAATCTATCCGTGAGCGCTGGTCCCCATCTCCCTCCTAGGAGACGCCAGCGCTCACTTCCGCTCCATTCGGCTGTGTCCCGTAGGACGCTCGCGCCCGGCCTTAAAGGGCCAGCGTGCGCAAATAGGAAGTCGTCATCATCAACTGCCACGATTTCCTGGTCTATAAGAAGGCCCCTGGCCTTCTAATCCTTGCCTGAGCATTGTTAGTTTTCCCAGTCTGTCTTGCAAATGGTCCCTTAGTGTTTCCTGTTCCAGTTGTTACCCGTGCCTTGTTACCCGTGCCTCGTTCCCCGTGCTGTGCCTTAGTATCTAGTCGTGCCACGTCCTGTGTCATCTGCCACGTCCGGAGGAATCCGCTACTTCCGGTGTCATCTGCCACGTCCGGATGAATCCGCCACGTTTTTTGTCATCTGCCACGTCCGGAGGAAACCACCACGTTTTGTCATCTGCCACGTCCGGAGGAATCCGCCACGTTCTGTGTCATCTGCCACGTCCAGAGGGATCCGCCACGTCCAGAGTGATCCGCCACATCTGGCACAACTTGCGGCCCCTGTGTCATCTGCCACGTTTGGCGTCATCTGCTGCACCCATCTTCATCTGTGCCAGAGCTGCGGTCACCATCTGGACTATTCAGGTACCCTTGTGCGGGACTTGGTATTTCTGGGGTGTCCTGTTTGGCCAGCTGCCTCCCCGCTATGACGGTACGGCTTAGTGGGTCCACTAACCCGCTTCGTGACAGTACGCTCAGGCCATAGACCCCGCTGGTCAACCTGTGACTTTGACGACACAAGCCATGCTGGCCGAGATGGAGGATCTCCAGTCACGACAAGACCAGCTCCTCCTGTCGGTGAACGCCATAGCCCATCAGCTGCTTGCTCCAACCACAATCGTCACCGCACCCGTTCCTGCGGTTCCGCCTGCTACACTACCTGTCTGTCTGTCTGTACTGGTACCAACCCCGTGTTTCTTGCCGCTAACTCCACGCTATGACGGTGATCCGAGTTCCTGCAGGGGATTTTTGAATCAGTGTCTGATCCACTTCAGACTACATGCCTGGTCCTTCTTTTCGGATGACCTCAGGATCGCCTTCATCATCTCTCTCCTTACTGGCAAAGCCCTGGCATGGGCTAATCCTCTGTGGGAACATCAGGGACCAGAGACCCGGGACTTGCAGTGATTCCTACAGACCTTCCGCTCGATCTTTGAGGAACCTGGGAGAGTTTCTTTGGCTGCTGCATCCTTGCTAACCCTACACCAGGGAGACCTCTCCGTGGGCAATTATGCCATCCAGTTCTGTATTCTGGCTGCTGAATTGACCTGGAACAACGAGGCTTTGGTGGCTACATTCTGGCAGGACTGTCTTCAGGGATCAAGGACAAGCCGGCTGCTCGCGATTTGCCATCTACCCTGGACAATCTTATCCTACTCGCCTCCCGAGTTGACATGAGGATCCG
This sequence comes from Rhinoderma darwinii, assembly GCF_050947455.1. Taxonomy (NCBI): domain Eukaryota; kingdom Metazoa; phylum Chordata; class Amphibia; order Anura; family Rhinodermatidae; genus Rhinoderma; species Rhinoderma darwinii. Next base: position 310,855,155 of record NC_134690.1, on the reverse strand, counting down.
GGAACGTTCCCAAGAGGTTCTCCGGGAGAGAGAACTTCCCAGTCTGGATTCTGCTCTCCTGAAATCCCCCTCAGTCATCCCACCAGAGGATCCGAGTCAGAGTCCTTATGTCAAGTTGTCTATGCAGGAGAGAAAACGCAGACACACTTCTGGACTTTGTTTGTATTGCGGCCGTGGAGGCCATATTGTGCGTCTGTGTCCCCAGAGGCCGGAGAGACCCCTTTGCCTAGGATTGGTTGGAGAGACAACCCTAGGTGGAATGAAACCCAACAGAGCATTCGGTTCCAAATTGACTATTCCTGTGACCCTGGTGTCCGGCGACAGGACGCATCAAGTCTCTGCCTATCTTGACTCTGGCTCTGCTGCAAACTTCATCCAGAGAGCTTGTGGATCATCTTCAGTGTCCCACAGTCCCCCTAGAGACGTCTTTGGCTGTTGCCTCAGTTAATGGACTGCCTCTGCCTGGTCCCATCATTTCTAAAACCAAGCCGTTGAGGCTCCAGGTTGGAGTCCTTCATTCTGAAAGGATTTCTTTCCTTGTTTTGCCTAAGGCCATCAATCCTGTTCTGCTGGGCCTGCCTTGGCTTCGACTACATGCCCCAGTCCTGGACTGGAATTCTGGAGAGGTTCTCCAATGGGGCTCCAAGTGCCATGGTCGTTGTCTGTTGCAGATCCATCCTGTCAAGCCTCCTCTGCCTCAGTCGTTGGCAGGACTGCCTCCCCAATTTGCTCAGTATGTAGATGTTTTCAGCAAAAGGGAGGCTGAGACGCTGCCTCCACATCGGACCTACGACTGCCCGATTGAACTGGTTCCTAACGCCTCTCTCCTTGCCAGAGTCTCTATCCATGTCGGCCTATATCAAGGAGAATCTGGAGAGGGGTTTCATAAGAAAGTCTTCCTCCCCGGCCGGGGCTGGATTCTTCTTCGTTAAAAAGGACGGATCCCTTCGTCCCTGCATTGACTACCGGGGTCTCAACCTGATCACAGTCAAGAACAAATACCCGTTGCCACTCATTTCTGAGCTGTTTGATTGCATACGATTAGCCAAAAAATTTTCTAAGCTAGACCTGCTGGGGGCTTACAATCTAGTCCGGATTCGCCGGGGTGATGAATGGAAGACGGCTTTTAACACCCAGAACGGGCACTACGAATACCTAGTGATGCCCTTCGGACTGTGTAACGCTCCCGCAGTGTTTCAGGAGTTCGTTAACGATATCTTCCGGGATCTACTCTATGTCTGCGTTGTTGTTTATCTCGATGATAATTTGATTTTCTCCCCAGATCCGACGACTCATCGGAGGCATGTCCGTCAGGTTCTGCTACGTTTAAGGGAGAATCATTTATAAGCCAAGCTGGAGAAGTGCGTCTTTGAGAAGAGTTCTCTGCCCTTCCTGGGCTACATCATCTCGGATCAAGGCCTCAAGATGGATCCTGAGAAAGTGAAAGCTGTCCTGGAGTGGCCACATCCTCAAGGCTTAAGGGCCATACAGCAGTTCTTGGGATTCGCCAATTTCTACCGGCAGTTTATTCCTAACTTCTCTGACGGCTCCCATCTCGTCCCTTACCAAGAAGGGTGTGAACGCCAAAGTGTGGACTCCAGAGGCAGAGTCCACATTTATTAGCCTCAAGAAAGCCTTCACTTCAGCCTCGATCCTACATCATCCTGACGTATCTCGGCAGTTCTCTCAGGAAGTGGACGCTTCCTCTGTTGGTGCAGGTGCACTTCTGTTCCAGAGGAGCTCCAAAGGAAAGGCAGTAGTATGTGGCTACTACTCAAGACTGTTTTCTTCTGCTGAGCGCAATTACTCCATTGGAGATCGGGAGCTACTGGCCATCAAATTGGCCCTGGAGGATTGGAGGCATCTTCTAGAGGGCGCTGCTCACCCCATCCTGATCTTCACTGACCACAAGAACCTCACCTTCCTTCAGTCTGCACAACGACTGAATCCCCGTCAAGCCAGGTGGTCGCTGTTTTTCACCCGTTTCCATTTTCTGCTCCACTACCGTCCCGCGGACAAGAATGTGAGGGCCAATGCCCTGTCCAGATCGTTTGAGACGGGAGACACGGTGGAGTCTCCTCAGACTATCATAGACCCGTCCTGTGTTGTCACCGCTTATCCTCTGCAGATTAGAAACATCTCTCCTGGGAGGACGTTTGTTCGGTTGGCAGATAGGAGAAGAATTCTCCGCTGGGTACACAGTTCTAAACAGGCTGGGCACGCCGGTGTCCGTAAAACCCGAGACCTGATTGCTCGTCACTTCTGGTGGCCCACGCTACCAAAAGATGTTCTGGACTTTGTCTCCTCTTGCACGGTGTGTGCCTCTAACAAAGTGACTCACTCCAAGCCTGCCGGCCTGCTCCATCCTCTGCCTGTACCCAATGCCCCCTGGCAGCACATTGCGATGGACTTTGTCACAGACCTTCCCCCCTCAGCAGGATGCAACACTGTCTGGGTAGTGGTGTACCGGTTCTCTAAGATGGCGCATTTTATCCCGCTGATCGGCCTACCTTCTGCTCCTCAACTGGCGAGTCTCTTCATTCCACACATCTTTCGCTTGCATGGCCTGCCTCTTCACATCGTGTCAGATCGGGGTGTTCAGTTTACTTCAAAGTTCTGGAGAGCCCTCTGTAAACTCCTGGATGTGAGTTTGGACTTTCTCAGCCTATCACCCCCAGTCCAATGGGCAAGTTGAAAGGATCAACCAGATCATGGAGAATTATCTCCACCACTTCATCTCTTCACAGCACGATAACTGGGTACAGCTTCTTCCATGGGCCGAGTTTTCATACAACAACCACACAAGTGAGGCCACCACTTCCACTCCATTTCACATCGTGTACAGTCAACATCCCAGAGTGCCTCTTCCTGTGTCGACTTCATCTCAGGTACCCGCTGCTGACTCTGCATATGGGGACTTCCTGCAAATCTGGCAACAGACCCGGTCCTCTATTTTGCTGGCGGTAGATCGCATGAAGCGAAAGGTGGATACTAGGAGAAGAGAGCCGCCTCAGTATCTTCCTGGGACTAAAGTCTGACTGTCCTCTCGGAACATTCACTTGAGGGTGCCTTCATACAAGTTTGCTCCCAGGTTCCTTGGTCCTTTCGAGATCCTGCAACAAATCAACCCTGTCTCCTATAAGCTGCGGCTGCCTCCTACCCTCAGAATCCCTAACTCCTTCCATGTGTCCCTCCTTAAACCAGTGGTCCTGAACCGCTACAGCAAGACTTCTAGTTCCACAGTTGCTCCCAGCGGCCCTTCCGATGTATTCGAGGTAAAAAGAGATCCTGGACTGCAAAAGGGTAGGAGGAAGGACTTTCTATTTGGTGGACTGGAGAGGGTTTGGTCCTGAGGAGAGGTCCTGGGAGCAAGAAGAGAACCTCAGCTCTCCTGCTCTTAAGAAATTCCTCTCTCGCTCTGGCCCCAAGAAGAGGGGGCATAAGAGGGGGGATACTGTAGCGTCCATGGCCACGGGCCGTCGGGTTCACTCACCTCCCGACACCCGCAGCCATAGATCCATGAGCGCTGGTCCCCATCTCCCTCCTAGGAGACGCCAGCGCTCACTTTCGCTCTGTTCGGCTGTGTCTCGTAGGGTGCACGCACACGCTCCCGCCCGGCCTTAAAGGGCCAGGGCACGCAAATAGGAAGTCGTCATCAACTGCCACGATTTCCTGGTCTATAAGAATGCCCCTAGCCTTCTAATCCTTGCCTGAGTGTTGTTAGTTTTCCCAGTCTGTCTTGCAAATGGTCCCTTAGTGTTTCCCGTTTCAGTTGTTACCTGTGCCTTGTTCCCCATTCCTGTTTCCCGTGCTGTGCCTTAGTATCTAGTTGTGCCACGTCCTGTGTCATCTGCCACGTCCGGAGGAATCCGGCACGTCCGGTGTCATGCGCCACGTCTGGTGTCATCCGCCACGTCCGGTGTCATGCGCCACGTCCGGTGTCATGCGCCACGTCCGGTGTCATCCGCCACGTTCGGTGTCATCCGCCACGTTCTGTGTCATCTGCCACGTTCTGTGTCATCTGCCACGTCCGGAGGAATCCGCCATGTCTGGCGCAGCTTGCGGCCCCTGTGTCATCCGCCACGTTTGGCGTCATCTGCTGCACCCATCTCCATCTGTGCCAGAGCTGTGGCCACCATTTGGACTATTCAGGTACCCTTGTGCGGGACTTTGTATTTCTGGGGTGTCCTGTTGTTTGGCCAGCTGCCTCCCCGCTACGGCAATACGGCCTAGTGGGTCCACTAACCCGCTTCGTGACATATTTATCCAAACCTGGAGAATCACCCTTCCTAGCAGCCACAGAGACATAGTATAACAGTTCTTTGTGATGTTTCGGGATAAAGATCATGGAAGGTGGCAGTATCCCAAAGAGACCCCACTTTTGGGTTGAGGGGCATTGTATGGACAGTGTGTTCGACACAAAATATTGTATCTTTTGCCAAAAGTCAACAATAGTTGGGCATAACCAGAGACAATGTAATAAGTCTGAATGCGGTGCTCCACACTTTAAACACGAATGGTCAGAGGAGTTACCCATGAGAAAGCCCCTATAAGGGGACACGTAAGTCCTATGGGCTATTTTAAAAGACATCTCCCAGGTCATGGCTGATGGGAGGTATTTGGCAGCCATAGTTACAGATGATAGGACATCGTCATGAGTTATTTGATCTAAGTGGTCCACCCAGTAAGATGCGCCTGATCTCGATTTAGTGTAGTCCAATGGTTGTCTTAAAACGTTATAATAGGTAGTGATTAGTCTTTTTCGGCATTGATGAGATGGAGTTAAGTGACAGAAGAAGTCATCCCAGTCTTGATCTTGTACGTGTCTAATGACCTTGTGAGCATACCTACAGGCCTGCATGTAATAAAATGGGTGTTGGCACAAAAAATCATATTGTATACGTAGTTCATTAAATGAGTATGGCCGACGAGTGAGCATGTTAGTTATCTGATTAATACATGTCAAGCCCCCCCTAGCCCATCCATGAAAAACCACATGGGGGTTGGCATTTTGGAAGTAAAAGTTATGGACCCAAGGAAGAAGTAGGAAAAATCTAGGGTTTAAACCTAAGTGTTGCCTGACCTTGGTCCATGTCTTCCAGGAGGACATGACTAGGGAGTTAGCCCGTTGACTAGGTGATAGAGCCGAGTAGGGAGTGTGTAAGAGGCATGTTAAGGAAATGGGTTTTGAAAATTGTTGGTCCAATGTAGAATCAGTAAAGCAGGAGCTACCAGTTATCCAATCTCCAATCACTCGTAGTTGAGCTGCCATATTGTATAAGTGAATCTGTGGAAAATTAATCCCTCCATTTTCACGATGTTGCTGAAATATGCATAGGCTCACTCTTGGTCTCTTTTGGTTCCAAATGTAGCCTCGAGAGAGTATTCAGCCACCTAACGTCCACTGGTCTCAAGTATATAGGCATGGATTGTAGTAAGTATAACAATTTAGGGAAGACAACCACTTTTATTAGATTAGCCCTACCTAAAAATGATAGAGTAAAGTGCCTCCAAGCCATGAGTTGGGATTCCAAATATGCAATAAAGGGATTAAGGTTTCGTTGATATAAACGTGATGGTTGTCTCGTGATGCGTACCCCCAAATAGGGAATGTAATCAGAGTTCCATTTAAATGCATGCTTCGAAGACCAGAGTGGCCTGGAGGGACCCTTAAGAATTAGGGCTTCTGATTTTTGTAGATTGATCTTGAAACCTGACAGGACACCATAAATTGAGATATCCTGGAGGATTGGTTGTAAAGTAGAGGCAGGGATAGATATGAATAACAAAATATCATCTGAACGAGGAGAGAAAAAGCCACGGCGCCACTTGGATCAAGGAAGATGATGTAAGAATGTGAAGAAATATAAATGCTCACCGTGTGGGTTAGAAGAGTTGAGCACTGGGGTCCACGGGGTAGCTGCTGCCAGATCCGGGCCGGTCGCCAAAGGAGACCGCTTGGGTACGAGGATTGCAGATAAAAATAAGGATCTATACGGCGCTGCTAATTGTTGTGGACAGATAAGATTCCTGAGATCGGGTGAATAGTTTTGTAAAAAACTGTTTTAATTGCAACGCGTTTCAGCACCGAACTGGCGCTTTCATCAGGCATGAGTTTACAGAAGAAAAGAGACAAGTTTATATAGCGCCAGTTCAGACTGGATAATTGCACAAAAAACCGCGAAAACGCAGCAGCAGGTCAAAGTTCAAAAGTACAATCCAATAAAACATATCATAATATAAATACATGGAGGACAGATAAAAGGTATAGATAATAAAAAGGCTGTGTACTCTACAAAAGAATGTTTTGGAGCGTAGGAAGTTTAAAACGTAAAATGTGTAAATTAATATCATAGTTTAATTAATTTTATTGACAGGAAAAATGTGAATGGTGACATCGGGAAAATGGGGTGGGTAAACGTTGTTTGACTAAGGGTTGTGTGTATTGTTAGGAAGTAATACTGTATGTTATGTTTTGTTTACATGTCGCCACGGGAACCAGAGGGGTAACGGAAGCCGACGCGCTCCAAACAGAAGTGGAACGCAAGATGGAACGCAATACGCGAGAGAAGGATGGGATGCTCAGGCAGGACCGGCGGAGGCTGCCAGGCCGGGACGGAATATGAGCATCGGACGGTGGGTGAGTAAAAGATGATTGTCAGATATAGGTGTGTGACAGAAACTTAGATTAATAGACAGGTCTATCACTTGTGGGTATTTGAAAAGGGCCGTACATCAACAATAGCAGGTGAGAATAGCAGCGGTCGTATGTACACAAACGGAAGGTATGTTTGACATCATGTGTTATATATAGCAGGAGAACTGGAACATTAGTTAATGTAGCAAAAGACACGTGAAGTGCCCTCGGATAAATGTAGTAGTGGACCAATTGGGATTTGGAAGTGTCTGGATACTGCAATATTGGGGAGGTCTGAAGGATAGTCGGATTGATTAATCTAAAGATGATTCTGTGATATCATTTAGACCCAAAGGGTGAAGGGTGTTCATTTTAAAAATCCAGTAGTTTTCTCTCTGTTTCAATTTGTTGAATCTATTTGGGACGTCACTGCTGATGTGCTCTATTGGAGTGATATTCATTTTATTGAATTCGCAGTTATGCATATGGAAAAAATGTCTAGAAACACTATGCTTAAGGTATCCGTTGTTTATATTGAACCGATGGTTATTAATTCTGGTTCTCAGACACTGAGTGGTTCTACCAATGTATTGCAAATGACACGGACACTCTAATAAATAGATGACATAAGAACTGCCACAATTCAGGAGAGACTGTATGCTGAAGGTTTCATTGGTGACTGTGGATGTGTAATCCAATTTTCTGTGGCTAATGGACTTGCAGCAAAGGCAACGTGAGTGTCCGCATTTATATGACCCTTTTATACTAGAAAGAAAGTCTGTGTTGGTTATAGGATGTTTATTTATTCTGCTGGGGGCCAATATGTTTTTAAGGGATAGGGACCGTCGGAAAGTAATATTAGGTTTACATAGTAATGCGTCCTTTAAATACGGATCAGTTCTGAGAATGTGCCAATGTTTCGAAAGTATGTTCCTGATTGTTTTATTGCCCCTGTTGTAGGTGGTGATGAAATTGAGATTGGGACTAGTTGTACCCAATTTTGGAGTCTTACTTGAGGGATTGAGGCAAGATATATGAGTAAGCTTAGAAGCTTTTAATCGTGCACCTTTTATGAGATTTTTTGGGAAACCTTTATCTTTGAACCTTTTTTCAAGGACCGCGCATTCTTTGTCAAAGTCATTGTCAGTACTGCAGTTTTTTCTAATCCTACGGAATTGCCCAAAAGGTACGTTTTTCAACCAGGGACGATGATGGGCGCTTCTGAAGTCAATATAGCTATTGACATCGACTAGTTTAAAGTGTGTTTTAGTTATAAATTCTTTGCTGACAATGTCGTAATTAATAGTCAGGTCTAGGTAGTCTATGGATGTTGGAGAAAAGGTATATGTGAATGCTAGGTCATAATCGTTTTTATTGAGAATATCGATGAAACGCACAGCTTCCTCCTCAGTGCCCTTCCACACTAGAAGCAGATCATCGATGTATCTTTTGTAAAGTAGAATATTGTTTTTATAGGGGTGTTCGCCATAGATATATGTTTTTTCGAATGACCCCATATACAGATTTGCGTAGGAAGGTGCAAAACGGCTGCCCATTGCACATCCCTTTATTTGGTGGTAGAAGTTGCTGTCAAAACTAAAGATGTTATGTTTAAGAATAAAGTCGATGCAATTAGCTAGAAAATCGACCTGCGGTTTGGACATGTTGTTAATTTGGGATAGAAATGCATGGGCTACTTTTATGCCTTTATCATGAGGGATGTTGCTATAAAGTGTGGTTACGTCTGCTGTCAGAAAACAGACTGGGGCTATTGAAGGGTCAAGTTTTAGATCGTTTAAGTCTCTGATTAATTGTGTGGAGTCCTTAAGGTGGGAGGGTAGGGTGAGAACGAGTGGTTGGAGATGAAGATCTATGAAATGTGAGAGATTGCTAGTGAGTGAGTCTATTCCCGAAATGATGGGACGTCCTGGGGGATCTGTTAGTGACTTGTGAATTTTGGGTAAATGGTAAATGAAAGGCATGTTCGGAAAAGTGACAGAGAGGAACCTTTTTTCTTTTTTATTGATCAAACCTGATGAGGCTGCTGTTTCAATTAGGTTTTGATATTTAAGTATGTACATAGGTAGCGGGTTTGTGGACAATTTATTATAAAACGTGGTGTCACTCAGAATCCTAATAGTTTCTCTTAGGTACTTTTCTCTGTCTAGGATGACTATTCCCCCTCCCTTATCAGCTGGGCGGATTACGATATCATTGTTTTTTTGGAGACTCTTCATGGCCTTCCTTTCATGTATAGTTAAATTGTCAGAGTAAATGGATGGTAAATCAAGAGTTCTGAACTCATTGCTTACCAGGGACGAAAAGGTTTCGATCATGGGGCCTTGGTGGTGGGTTGGATAAAAATTAGATTTTGGTCGAACTTCTACTGGGATGGCCCTTGGTGTAGCAGGGTTATCAGATGGTTCTGTGTCAGTGCTGGGTATGGTAGTGGATTTGGTCATGGCAAAATGTCTGGTGAGGGTGAGCTTCCTCGTGAACCTGTTGAGGTCCATAAAAAGCTCAAAATTGTTAGTTGAGGATGTGGGACAAAATGAAAGACCTTTGTTCAAAAGGCTGCGTTCATGTGTGTTTAGAGAGTGTAGCGACAAATTAAATATTTTTATTGTTGCTGGACCAGGTTCCTCTTTTTGGTGAGAGATTGATGATGTTTTGTGGCGTTTTTTACCTCCTCTTCGTCCTCTGGGTCTGTACCTAGTTTCCTTTTGGTGGAAATTTTTTGGATTTTGGGAAAGAAACTGGTGATAGTTTGAGCTTTGGGGCTCATGATGTATGGAATTAATACGTCCTTGCTCACAACAGTGGGAGTTAATGGAGGTCTGACTAGCTGGGAAGGGAGGCCTAAAAAAGACGTCGCTGCATATGTAATATCCAGAACTGACGTGGCTAAATCAGTGTTAGGATTGATGAGTCCCTGGGTGGTGTTATGACTGAAGAAATGGTCAACAGGGGAGGTTGGATTGGAGAAATATGGGGTGTCATGGATCGAAAGCTCAAGAAGGGATGGAAAAGGGTTACCCTCCTCCTCGTCTATAGACTCGTTGATCAGTGATGCGTGTAAAAGGTCAATAGTTGGGGGTACCTCCATTGGTTCGGATACAAGGGGTAACCGGGATAGATGGATTGCTAGATCAGAGGATTTAAAAGCATTCAAAAAACAATGATATCGTAATCCGCCCAGCTGATAAGGGAGGGGGAATAGTCATCCTAGACAGAGAAAAGTACCTAAGAGAAACTATTAGGATTCTGAGTGACACCACGTTTTATAATAAATTGTCCACAAACCCGCTACCTATGTACATACTTAAATATCAAAACCTAATTGAAACAGCAGCCTCATCAGGTTTGATCAATAAAAAAGAAAAAAGGTTCCTCTCTGTCACTTTTCCGAACATGCCTTTCATTTACCATTTACCCAAAATTCACAAGTCACTAACAGATCCCCCAGGACGTCCCATCATTTCGGGAATAGACTCACTCACTAGCAATCTCTCACATTTCATAGATCTTCATCTCCAACCACTCGTTCTCACCCTACCCTCCCACCTTAAGGACTCCACACAATTAATCAGAGACTTAAACGATCTAAAACTTGACCCTTCAATAGCCCCAGTCTGTTTTCTGACAGCAGACGTAACCACACTTTATAGCAACATCCCTCATGATAAAGGCATAAAAGTAGCCCATGCATTTCTATCCCAAATTAACAACATGTCCAAACCGCAGGTCGATTTTCTAGCTAATTGCATCGACTTTATTCTTAAACATAACATCTTTAGTTTTGACAGCAACTTCTACCACCAAATAAAGGGATGTGCAATGGGCAGCCGTTTTGCACCTTCCTTCGCAAATCTGTATATGGGGTCATTCGAAAAAACATATATCTATGGCGAACACCCCTATAAAAACAATATTCTACTTTACAAAAGATACATCGATGATCTGCTTCTAGTGTGGAAGGGCACTGAGGAGGAAGCTGTGCGTTTCATCGATATTCTCAATAAAAACGATTATGACCTAGCATTCACATATACCTTTTCTCCAACATCCATAGACTACCTAGACCTGACTATTAATTACGACATTGTCAGCAAAGAATTTATAACTAAAACACACTTTAAACTAGTCGATGTCAATAGCTATATTGACTTCAGAAGCGCCCATCATCGTCCCTGGTTGAAAAACGTACCTTTTGGGCAATTCCGTAGGATTAGAAAAAACTGCAGTACTGACAATGACTTTGACAAAGAATGCGCGGTCCTTGAAAAAAGGTTCAAAGATAAAGGTTTCCCAAAAAATCTCATAAAAGGTGCACGATTAAAAGCTTCTAAGCTTACTCATATATCTTGCCTCAATCCCTCAAGTAAGACTCCAAAATTGGGTACAACTAGTCCCAATCTCAATTTCATCACCACCTACAACAGGGGCAATAAAACAATCAGGAACATACTTTCGAAACATTGGCACATTCTCAGAACTGATCCGTATTTAAAGGACGCATTACTATGTAAACCTAATATTACTTTCCGACGGTCCCTATCCCTTAAAAACATATTGGCCCCCAGCAGAATAAATAAACATCCTATAACCAACACAGACTTTCTTTCTAGTATAAAAGGGTCATATAAATGCGGACACTCACGTTGCCTTTGCTGCAAGTCCATTAGCCACAGAAAATTGGATTACACATCCACAGTCACCAATGAAACCTTCAGCATACAGTCTCTCCTGAATTGTGGCAGTTCTTATGTCATCTATTTATTAGAGTGTCCGTGTCATTTGCAATACATTGGTAAAACCACTCAGTGTCTGAGAACCAGAATTAATAACCATCGGTTCAATATAAACAACGGATACCTTAAGCATAGTGTTTCTAGACATTTTTTCCATATGCATAACTGCGAATTCAATAAAATGAATATCACTCCAATAGAGCACATCAGCAGTGACGTCCCAAATAGATTCAACAAATTGAAACAGAGAGAAAACTACTGGATTTTTAAAATGAACACCCTTCACCCTTTGGGTCTAAATGATATCACAGAATCATCTTTAGATTAATCAATCCGACTATCCTTCAGACCTCCCCAATATTGCAGTATCCAGACACTTCCAAATCCCAATTGGTCCACTACTACATTTATCCGAGGGCACTTCACGTGTCTTTTGCTACATTAACTAATGTTCCAGTTCTCCTGCTATATATAACACATGATGTCAAACATACCTTCCGTTTGTGTACATACGACCGCTGCTATTCTCACCTGCTATTGTTGATGTACGGCCCTTTTCAAATACCCACAAGTGATAGACCTGTCTATTAATCCAAGTTTCTGTCACACACCTATATCTGACAATCATCTTTTACTCACCCACCGTCCGATGCTCATATTCCGTCCCGGCCTGGCAGCCTCCGCCGGTCCTGCCTGAGCATCCCATCCTTCTCTCGCGTATTGCGTTCCATCTTGCGTTCCACTTCTGTTTGGAGCGCGTCGGCTTCCGTTACCCCTCTGGTTCCCGTGGCGACATGTAAACAAAACATAACATACAGTATTACTTCCTAACAATACACACAACCCTTAGTCAAACAACGTTTACCCACCCCATTTTCCCGATGTCACCATTCACATTTTTCCTGTCAATAAAATTAATTAAACTATGATATTAATTTACACATTTTACGTTTTAAACTTCCTACGCTCCAAAACATTCTTTTGTAGAGTACACAGCCTTTTTATTATCTATACCTTTTATCTGTCCTCCATGTATTTATATTATGATATGTTTTATTGGATTGTACTTTTGAACTTTGACCTGCTGCTGCGTTTTCGCGGTTTTTTGTGCAATTATCCAGTCTGAACTGGCGCTATATAAACTTGTCTCTTTTCTTCTGTAAACTCATGCCTGATGAAAGCGCCGGTTCGGTGCTGAAACGCGTTGCAATTAAAACAGTTTTTTACAAAACTATTCACCCGATCTCAGGAATCTTATCTGTCCACAACAATTAGCAGCGCCGTATAGATCCTTATTTTTATCTGCAAAATATCATCTGCAAATGCCGATAGTTTAATTTGAGAATCTCCAATTTGTATGCCTTAAAAACATGCTAGGGACTGGAAATGACGGAGAAGTGGATCTATGGACAAATTAAATAGTAACGGTGAGAGAGGGCATCCCTGACGCGTACCCCTGAAAATTGAGATAGGAGGTGAGTTAAGCCCATTGATGGTAAGGGATGTGGTAGAGCAGGCCTGTGAGTGTGAAAGGAATGTTAGAAAGCGGTCCCCGAATGCCCGGGACTGCAACACTGCTGTGAGAAATGGCCATGATAAAGAGTCAAACGCCTTTTCCGCGTCAAGTCCCAGCAGCATGGTCACTGGGGAGGAGGGGTCTAGTGCAGACACCGTGGCTGCTACAGCCTGACGGATACCTTTAGTGGAATGTCTATTCCTTAAGAAAACCAGTTGGGTTGGGGCAATGATCGGTCCAAGCATGGTTTGGAGGCGGTCGGCCAAAATCTTTGTTAGGAGCTTATAGTCTTGGTTTAAAAGGGAAATCGGGCAATATGAGGAAAGGAGGGTTGGATCCCTGTCAGGTTTGGGAAGCAATATGGTCCTGTACTCATGAAAGTTAGGCAGGTCAATCTCTTCACTAAATATGGCTTGTAAGGTCCTCGTCAATGTCGGTACAATATCTGGCAAAAGTCTGTAGTATTCAGCCGATAGGCCGTCAGGACCCGGCGTTTTATGATTGAGTAGCTTAGAGATTGCTAAAGCAATCTCCACGATATCATTATTTAAAAAGTGGAGTTTTTTTAATCGGCGATGTGCTTCATAAATATACATCTGGCGTGGCCAAAATACCACATTTCTGCCTTTATCGGCAGGTTTTACTACCACATCATGCCATGATTTAATCCTCTCCAAGCTCTCTCTCTCTCTCTCTCTCTCTCTCTCTCTCTCTCTGAACTCGTCAGATTGTCATTCTTAATTTTCTTTTGAATGTTTTGCTAATCTTCAGAGACTAATTTGACAAAAAGATCTACTGCGGGGCAAATAGACAACGGGGGAATTTTGTAGATTTGGTTCTAATACAGATATGAATCTTACCTTCTGATATTCCCTCTTCTTGGTGAAAGAGTTTCTCAAATATTCACAATGTTTCTTGTTCCTCAACTGTCACAAATAAATAGTCTTCCTCTTTAAAATACAATTTCTTAACCCCTTCAGGACCCAGCCTGTTTTGGCCTTCAGGACCTAGCCGATTTTTTCAAATCTGACATGTGTTACTTTATGTGGTAATAACGTTGGAATGCTTTTACCTATCCAAGCGATTCTGAGATTGTTTTCTCGTGACATGTTGTACTTTATGTTAGTGAAAAAAGTTTTGGCGATAATTTTGGTATTTATTTCTGAAAAACACCACAATTTAGAAAAAATTTGCAAAAATTTGCATTTTTCTAAATTTAAACGTATCTGCTTGTAAAACAGATAGTAATACCGCACAAAATAGTTACTAGTTAACATTTCCCATATGTCTACTTTATGTTTGCATCGTTTTTTGAACGTCCTTTTATTTTTCTAGGACGTTACAAGGCTTAGAACTTTAGCAGCAATTTCTCTTATTTTAAAGAAAATTTCAAAAGGCTATTTTTTCAGGGACCAGTTCAGTCTTAGGTGGCCTTATATATTAGAAAATCCCAAGAAGTCGCCCCATTTTGAAAACTGCACCCCTCAAGGTATTCGAATCAGCATTCACAAAGTGTTTTAACCCTTTAGGCGTTTCACAGGAATTAAAGCAAAGTAGAGGTGAAATTTACAAATTTTATTTTTTTTGCAGAAATTAATTTCTAATACATTTTTTTTTGTAACACAGAAGGTTTTACTAGAGAAATGCAACTCAATATTTATTGCCCAAATTCTGCAGTTTTTAGAAATATCCCACATGTGGCCCTAGTGTGATAATGGACTGAAGAACCGGCCTCAGAAGCAAAGGAGCACCTATGGATTTTGGGCCTCCTTTTTTTTAGAATATATTTTAGGCACCTTGTCAGGTTTGAAGAGGTCTTGTGGTGCTAAAACAGTGGAAACACCCCAAAAGTTACCCCATTTTGGAAACTACACCCCTCAAGGAATTTATCTAGGTGTATTGTTAGCATTTTGACAACACAGGTTTTTCGCTAAATTTATTAGAATTAGTCTGTAAAAATGAAAATGAAAATTTACAAGAAATAATAAAGAAAATGCACCCCAACATATGTAAAGCAATGTCTCCCGATTACGGTAATATCCCATATGTGGTAATAAACTACTGATTGGAACCACAGCAAGGCTCAGAAGGGAAGGAGCGCCATTTGGATTATGGAGCATGGATTTTGCTGGATTGGTTTTCGGTTCCATGTCGCGTTTGCAACCCCCTGGAGGGACCAAAACAGGGGAAACCCTCCAAAAGTGACCCCATTTTGGAAACTACACCTATCAAGGAATTTTTCTAGGGGTATAGTTAGCATTTTGACCACACAGGTTTTTCGCTAAATATATTGGAATTAGTCTGCAAAAATTTAAATCTACTTTTTTTCTGAAAAAACATACAAATTTTTAATATTTACGAGGAATAATGAAGAAAATCACCCCAACATTTGTAAAGCAATGTCTCCTGATTACAGCAATATCCCATATGTGGTAATAAACTGCTGATTGGACCCACAGCAAGGCTCAGAAGGGAAGGAGCACCATTTGGATTTTGGAGCATGGATTTTGCTGGATTGGTTTTCGGTGCCATGTCGTGTTTGCAACGCCCTGGAGAGACCAAAACAGGGGAAACCCCGCAAAAGTGACCCCATTTTGGAAACTACACCTCTCAAGGAATTTATCTAGGGGTATAGTTAGTATTTTGACTACACAGGTTTTTTGCAGAATTTAGTGGAATTAGGCAGTGAAAATTTAAATCTACTTTTTTTCTAAAAAAGCATAGAAATTTTACATTTTTACAAGGAATAAAGGAAAAAAGAACCACAACATTTGTAAAGCATTTTCTTCTGATTATGGCAATACCCCATATGTGGTAATAAACTGCTGATTGGACCCATAGCAGTGCTCAGAAGGGAAGTAGCGCCATTTGGATTTTGGAGCACGGATTTTGCTGGATTGTTTTTCGGTGCCATGCCGCCTTTGCAACGCCCTGGAGAGACCAAAACAGTGGAAGCCCCCCAAGTTACCCCATTTTGGAAACCCCCCTCAAGAAATTTTTCTAGGGGTATAGTGAGCATTTAGACTCCACTGGTCTTTTGCAGAATTTATTAGAATTAGGCGGAGAAAATTAATATCACAATTTTTTTCCACTAAAATGTTGAATTTTCTCATTTTCACAAGGGATAAAGGAGAAATAAACAACCAATTTTTATAAATCAATTTCTCTCTAGTACGGAAACACCCAACATGGGGTCATAATTTTTTTTTCATTAGAAATGAATTAACCCTTTCAGGACTGATCCATTTTTTGCTTTCTTATTTTCGTTTTTCACTACCCGCCTTCCAAGAGCCATAACTTTTTTCTTTTTCCGTCAGTAGAGTGATGTGAGAGCTTATTTCTTGCGGAAGGAATTGTAGTTTCTATTAATACCATTTAAAGAGCCATAAAAAGTACTGGGAAACTGAAAAAAATAGGAAAATATAGTAATATAGGAAAAAAATCTGATTCCATTTTTTGGGGTTTTCGTTTTTAAAGCTTTCGCCGTTCGGTAAAAACGAAAACTACAGCGATTTCGGCGGTTTAAATTATTTAAGTTTTTTTACGGTGTTCACCGTGCGAGTTAAATAATGGTATATTGTAATAGTTCAGCCTTTTACGGACGTAGCGATATCAATTCTGTTTATTTTTTTACATTACTTTTGAAGAAAAATGGGAAAAGGTTTTTTTTTTTAACTTTTTTTTTTCTTTCTCAGTACTAATAACTTTAATTCTTCTACACATTTTATTAGTCCCCTTAGGGGACTTGTACCAGCGATCATTGGATCGCGGGTACAATATGCTGCGATACAAATGTATTGCAGTATATTGTTATTCTTACAGGCTTCTGTTACCGCACGATCGCTGTTCCTATCCGTTAGTCCTGGGTGTCAGCTCTAATACACAGCCGACGCCCGCAGCGTATGGAGCGAGCTCAGCACGTGAGCCCGCTCCATACATCACCCCCGCACCATGACGTGCTATTAAGTCATAGTGCTCAAAGGGGTTAATGCACAGCGGATGGTGTGAATATTGCAATTTTGCACTGATGTGCCATTTTAGTGCATAATATGTTGTGCCCAGTTTGTGCCACTGAAGACAAATACCTCATAAAACGTTAAGCGGGTTCTCTCGGGTATGGCGATGCCATATATGTGGGCGCAAACTGCTGTTTGGGGACGCTGCTAGGCTCAGAAGGGAGGGAGCGCCATTTTGCTTTTGGAGCGCAGATTTTGCTTGGTAGTTTTTCTGTTTTGGGTTTTGCTGGTATTTCAGTTTATAATGTGAGGGGCATGTGTAATCTGTGCAGAGAACATCAGGGAATAATAATAGGGTATAATAATGCGGTAAATAAATAATAATTCATAGATGTGTGGCCGGTGTCGCACTGATAAATGGTGTCGGATGTTACCCGCTTTTAGAAAACACTGCACATTTTGTATCGCCATATTCTGAGAGCCAGAACTTCTTTATTTTTTCACCACCGGAGCTGCGTGAGGGCTTATTTTTTGCGGGACAATCTGTACGTTTCATTGGTACCATTTTGGGATACATGCGATTTTTTTGATCACTTTTTATTAAAGTTTTTTGCAAGCCGATTGACCAAAAACAAGCAATTCTGACAATGTTTTTTAGTTAATTTTTTGCGGCGTTCACCGTGCACTATAAATGACCATTATATTTTATTCTGCGGGTCGGTACGATTACGGCGATACCATATGTAAATAGTTTTTTTATGCTTTGCAGCGTTTGCGCAATAAAATCTAATTTTTGTAAAATAATTTATTTTCTGTCATCATATTCTGAGAGCCGTAAGTTTTTTATTTTTCAGTCAAAAAAGCGGTGTAAGGGCTTGTTTTTTGCGGGACGGGTTGTAGTTTTTATCGATATTATTTTCGGGTACATGCGACTTTTTGATCACTTTTTATTCTCTATTTTGGGAGGGGTGGTGACCAAAAAATAGAGATTCTGGTGTCGTTTTTATTGATTTTTTTTTGGGGTGTTCATCGTGCGGGAAAAATAACATTATAGTTTTATAGTTGGGGTCGTTACGAACGCGGTGATACCAGATATATGTACTTTTTTTAACGTGTTCATTTTTTTCCTATAATGAAAGACTTATTATAGGAAAAAAATGAAGTGTTTGTTTATATAATTTATAACTTATTTTTACACTTTTTTAAAACCTTTTTATTAGCTTTTTTTTTACTTGTCCCACTAGGGGACTACGAGACTTGCAGCTTTGATCGCTGCTAGAGTACATTACACTACACATGTAGTGTAATGCACTCCAACTCTCATTGTGACGTGACAGTCATACTGACAGGAAGCCTCGGAGGGCCGGCCGGAAACTGCTCCTCTGAGGCTTCCGTACATGGCAACCCGGAGGTCATTGTCTGACCTCCGATTGCCACGACAAGCATCGGTAGCCCCCACGATCACTTCGTGGGGGCTGCCGATGTGCTTCAAACCACTTAAATGCGGCGACGGCAATCCATCGCCGCATTTAAGGGGTTAATTGCCGAAATCAGCGGCGATGGTCCGCTGACCGGCAAGGCTGGAGTGTCAGCTGTCAGGGACAGCTGACCTCCCGGCTCCCGGACACTGTCCGTTAGGACAGTGTGTGCCGGGAACTACTCCGCAATAGTACGTCTGGATGCGGGAACTAACCCCTCTGCAGGACGTACTATTGCGGAGCAGCGCGGCAAGAGGTTAAAGATCAAAGATTGTGCAAAAAATTGCAGATGTTCTACTGCTGAGAAAAGATCAAAACAGGAGGTGGGAGAAAATGTCAAGACTTTTTTCCAACAGTGTGATGTCACTTATAGATAATTGATGCATAGAAATGTTAATTACCTTCTTGTGATGTCTTGGATTTTGTTCCAATCCCCTATTCAATTTTCTCCTACCGCTGGACGACTGATTGTAGTTCCGTTTTCTTTTGTATTTTGGTAAGTCACGTGTAGAACTCACGCTACTACATAATGTCATATCATGGTGACCGCTCTGTGATGACAAAGATCACATAGGAGAGGAAAGACTCAGTGATTCACCATTTTGTCTCCGATTCCATCAATATATTTTCTTCTGTTGAAAATCATTATTATCACATATCAATTTCTTTGTTTTTGTGCTCTCAATTTCTTTTTCCCACACGAGGCATTGTTGATCCAATCACGTTTTAAATGTTTATAAGTCCTCTTTGGACATCTCTGCTTTTAAGTTTTGCTGGATCTTTTCCAGATCGTTATCCCTGTTTTCTAATGATGTGTTATTGAGTCCAATAAGAAGCTCCATCATTTTAAATGAACATGCACTGCAGTTCTCCTTCCATTTAGATGGAAAATTCACATCTTCAATTGGAAATGATGGGAAAACTTGTATGCGTAACCCCCTCGGTATATGGTTCCGTTGGAGATAATTTGCTGGGAATGCTCGGTTCCACCAAACTTTCATTCTTTTATTTACAAGGGTTTTGAAGGAGTTCTGTGGCTCCATAATATTTCTCTGACTACCAACACCTGTGGCTGTGGAGTCATCTTTAACCAGCCATGACTGTTCTCTGGCTCTAAAATCCATAGTTGGGTTTCTGGCACTATATATATATATATGTATAGAAGGTAGAAATTCGAGGCACTCACCGCTGTTTCTGTAACTCCCGACCATGTCATCAAGAAGTGACCGGGAAGCAGCGTGAGCACAAAAAGCTAGAACAGGGTTTGGGGGCAGTGGTGGATCATCGTTAGGAATGTTCGGGCAGCCGCCAAGGCTCCCAGGGGGCCCATGGCTGAAAAACCCATAACATTTATTGGCTGGGCTGCACGAGCCCCCTCAAGCCCGTTGGCGCCTAGCATTGGAGGGGGCCCCGATGCTAGCGACAGCCACATTCACTTGTATCTGCATCCTCAGGACGCAGATATGAATTAATGCTATAGGCTGCAGGCCAAGTTAGGACTGCAGCCTATAAGGTGCTGGGAAGAATCCCTGGGCAGGCCGCCGTGATGACGTAACTGCATCACGCTAGTATGCGCATGCGTCCTGCCTGGAGACAGTGCAGCGCACCGTCCGTCGCGGGAACGGGGCAAGGTAAGTACAATGTTTTGTTTTGGAGGGCTATGTGGCAATATAAAGGGGGGGGGGTGATTGCTGTGTAGAACTATATACAAGGGGAGGGGTGGATTGCTGTGTAGCACTATATACAAGGGGAGGGGGGATATGTGGCACTATATACAAGGGGAGAGGGGGCTGTGTGGCACTATATACAAGGGGAGGGGGGGATGTGTGTGATGCTATCTACAGGGGTTGTGTGTGGTACTTTGTACAGGGGCTGTGTGCGTGGTGCTATCTACAGGGGCTGTGTGCGTGATGCTATCTACAGGGGCTGTGTGCGTGATGCTATCTACAGGGGCTGTGTGCGTGATGCTATCTACAGGGGCTGTGTGCGTGATGCTATCTACAGGGGCTGTGTGCGTGATGCTATCTACAGGGGCTGTGTGCGTGATGCTATCTACAGGGGCTGTGTGCGTGATGCTATCTACAGGGGCTGTGTGCGTGATGCTATCTACAGGGGCTGTGTGACACGCTATCTACAGGGGCTGTGTGTGACGCTATCTACAGGGGCTGTGTGTGATGCTATCTACAAGGGCTGTGTGTGCGATGCTATGTACAGGGCCTGTGTGTGCCGCTATCTACAGGGGCTGTGTGACACGCTATCTACAGGGGCTGTGTGTGACGCTATCTACAGGGGCTGTGTGTGTGATGCTATCTACAGGGGCTGTGTGTGCGATGCTATGTACAGGGCCTGTGTGTGCCGCTATCTACAGGGGCTGTGTGTGTGGCGCTATCTACAGGGGCTGTGTGTGCGATGCTATCTAATGGCGCTGTGTGTGTGTGACACTATCTAAAGGTACTGTGTGTGTGAAGATATCTACAGGGGCTGTGTGTGATGTTATCTACAGGGGCTGTATGTGTGACTATCTACAGGGTCTGTGTGTGTGGCGTTATCTACAGGGGCTGTGTGTGGCGCTATCTACAGGGGCTGTGTGTGTGGCGCTATCTACAGGGGCTGTGTGTGTGGCGCTATCTACAGGGGCTGTGTGTGTGGCGCTATCTACAGGGGCTGTGTGTGGCGCTATCTACAGGGGCTGTGTGTGACGTTATCTACAGGGGCTGTATGTGTGACTATCTACAGGGTCTGTGTGTGTGGCGTTATCTACAGGGGCTGTGTGTGGCGCTATCTACAGGGGCTGTGTGTGTGGCGCTATCTACAGGGGCTGTGTGTGTGGCGCTATCTACAGGGGCTGTGTGTGGCGCTATCTACAGGGGCTGTGTGTGGCGCTATCTACAGGGGCTGTGTGTGACGCTATCTACAGGGGCTGTGTGTGATGCTATCTACAGGGGCTGTGTGTGATGCTATCTACAGGGGCTGTGTGTGATGCTATCTACAGGGGCTGTGTGTGATGCTATCTACAGGGGCTGTGTGTGTGGTGCCATCTACAGGGGCTGTGTGTGTGGTGCTATCTACAGGGGCTGTGTGTGTGGTGCTATCTACAGGGGCTGTGTGTGTGGTGCTATCTACAGGGGCTGTGTGTGTGGTGCTATCTACAGGGGCTGTGTGTGTGGTGCTATCTACAGGGGCTGTGTGTGTGGTGCTATCTACAGGGGCTGTGTGTGTGATGCTATATACAGGGGCTGTGTGTGTGATGCTATATACAGGGGCTGTGTGTGATGCTATATACAGGGGCTGTGTGTGATGCTATCTACAGGGGCTGTGTGTGATGCTATCTACAGGGGCTGTGTGTGTGGCGCTATCTAGAGGTGGCTGTGTGTGGTGTTATCTAGAGGGGGCACTGTGTATGTGGTGCTTTACTTTACATTCTGAATCACTAGATTTATAGCGAATCTGTCACCTCTCCTGACATGTTTATAGGAAATCCTTGTCTTCACAAAATGTCTTTGTGCAGTCCAGGACTGATAGACAATTGCGTGTTACTATTCCCCTTGTCAGGAGGATGTGTCCCTGCACAGTGTGATACTGTCAGTATGTAGGGACGCAGCCCTTTGACAAGGGGAATCGTAACACCCATCTATTAATGCTTGCACAAAAAGGTAGTGTTAACAATAGTTGCGGCACAGCAGGGCAACGGAGGAGTAGGGGGGCCGAAGTTTGGCTAACAGCCCACGGCCTATGGCCTACTTAATC
Organism: Rhinoderma darwinii; assembly: GCF_050947455.1. Lineage (NCBI taxonomy): Eukaryota > Metazoa > Chordata > Amphibia > Anura > Rhinodermatidae > Rhinoderma > Rhinoderma darwinii. The sequence goes on along the minus strand of NC_134690.1, from coordinate 310,833,070 downwards.
CGCCAATGTTTAGGGTGCCTCGTTCTGGAGATAGGCGCCGGTCACAGAGGTGGGACTCGCATCTATCTGACATTTATAACATATCCTGTGGAGATGTCCTAAATGTCCTTCATGGGAAAACCCCTTGAAGGGGATAGACAAATCTTACCTGTCCATACAGAAGTGACAATAATACATTGGGAGGAGCTTTCAGTTGCCGGTTAGTTGTCCATTCTACGATGGTTGAAAACCGAACAGTTTCTATGGCGATGACGTAACATGGGAGCCCTGCATGTTGTCCAGTGGGAGCGGAGTCTGTTTAGAAAGAGAAAAATCCCATATTTATTATACTATTACAGGAAAAGGTATAGTAGGGGATAATGTTTTATCCATACCACCTTAACACCAAAAATCCTGATTAGAGAGAGGACCCTTTCCCATATATACATATAACTGAACAGTACATTATATACAGTATGAGGACGAGGACAGTAAAGAGGGAGTACAGTATATACAGTGAGGACACGTCCCATATATACATATAACTAAACAGTACATTATAAACAGTATATATGAGGACAGTAAAGAGGGAGTACAATATATACAGTGAGGACACGTCCCATATATACATATAACTGAACAGTATATTATATACAGTATGAGGACAGTAAAGAGGGAGAACAGTATATATAATGAGGACACGCTCCATATATACATATAACTGAACAGTACATTATATACAGTATATATGAGGACAGTAAAGAGGGAGTACAGTATATGCAGTGAGTACACGCTCCATATATACATATAACTGGACAGTACATTATATACAGTATATATGAGGACAGTAAAGCGGGAGTACAGTATATACAGTGTGGACACGCTCCATACATACATATAACTGGACAGTACATTATATACAGTATATATGAGCACATTCAAGAGGGAGTACAGTATATACCAGTATATACAGTGAGGAAACGTCCCATATATACATATAACTGAACAGTACCTTATATACAGTATATATGAGCACAGTAAAGAGGGAGTACAGTATATACAGTCAGGACAAGTTCCAAACATACATGTACTGTTCAGTTATATTATATACAGTACATATGTGGATAGTAAAGAGGGAGTACAGTATATACAGTGAGGACACGTCCCGTATATGCATATAACTGAACAGTAAATTATATACAGTATATATATATATATATATATATATATATATATATATGACAGAAAAGAGGGAGTACAGTATATACAGTGAGGACATGCTCCATACATACATATGACTGAACAGTATATTATATACAGTATGCATGAGGACAGTAAAGAGGGAGTACAGTATATATAGTGAGGACATGTCTCATATATACATATATCTGAACCGTACATTATATACAGTATATATGAGGACAGTAAAGAGGGAATACAGTATATACAGTGAGGACACGTCCCATATATGCATATAACTGAACAGTACTTTATATACAGTATATATGATGACAGTAAAGAGGGAATACAGTATATACAGTGAGGACACATCCTATATATACATATAACTGAAGAGTACATTATAAACAGTATATATGAGCATAGTAAAGAGGGAATACAGTATATACAGTGAGGACACGTCCCATATATGCATATAACTGAACAGTACATTATATACAGTATATATGAGGACAGTAAAGAGAAAGTACAGTATATACAGTGAGGACATGCCCCATATATACATACAGAGAAGTACATTATATACAGTATGAGGACAGTAAAGAGGGAGTACAGTATATACAGTGAGGACACATCCCATAGATACATATGACACAACAGTACATTATAAACAGTATATATGAGGACAGTAAAGAGAGAGTACAGTATATACAGTGAGGACACGCTCCATATATACATATAACGGAACAGTACATTATATATGAGGACAGTAAAGAGGGAGTACAGTATATACAGTGAGGACACGTCCCATATATACATATAACTAAACAATACATTACATACAGTATATATGAGGACAGTAAAGAGGTAGTACAGTATATACAGTGAGGACATGCTCCATACATACATATAACTGGACAGTACATTATATACCGTATATATGAGCACATTCAAGAGGGAGTACAGTATATACCAGTCTATACAGTGAGGAAACGTCCCATATATACATATAACTGAACAGTACCTTATATACAGTATATATGAGCACAGTAAAGAGAGAGTACAATATATGTATGTTTGGAACTTGTCCTCACTGTATATAACTTGACAGTACATTATATACAGTATATAGGAGGACAGTAAAGAGGGCGTACAGTATATACAATGAGGACATGCTCCATATATACATATAACTGAACAGTACATTATATACAGTATATATGTGGATAGTAAAGAGGGAGTAGAGTATATACAGTGAGGACACGTCCCGTATATGCATATAACTGAACAGTAAATTATATACAGTATATATATATATATATGATGACAGAAAAGAGGGAGTATAGTATATACAGTGAGGACATGCTCCATGCATACATATGACTGAACAGTATATTATATACAGTATGTATGAGGACAGTAAAGAGGGAGTACAGTATATACAGTGAGGACATGTCCCATATATACATATAACTGAACCGTACATTATATATAGTATATATGAGGACAGTAAAGAGGGATTACAGTATATACAGTGAGGACATGCTCCATACATTCATATAACTGGACAGTACATTATATACAGTATATATGAGGACAGTAAAGAGGGAGTACAGTATATATAGTGAGGACACGTCCCATATATACATATAATTGAACAGTATATTATAAACAGTATATCTGAAGACAGTAAAAAGTGAGTACAGTATATACAGTGAGGACACGTCCCATATATACATATAACTGAACAGTACATTATAAACAGTATATATGACAGTAAAGAGAGAGTACAGTATATACAGTGAGAATTCGTCCCATATATACATATAACTGAACAGTACATTATATACAGTATATATGAGCACAGTAAAGAGGGAGTACAGTATATACAGTGAGGACACATCCCATATATGGAGGCCTTAATACTGGAAGAAGATATAGATATAGTTAGTGTTGCTGAAACATGGCTGGACTCTTCACATGACTGGGCTGTAAATCTACAGGGTTTTACACTGTTTCGGAAAGACAGGGCAAATAGGAAAGGGGGTGGTGTATGTCTGTATGTGAGAAGCGATATGAAGGTGAGTGTAAATGAGACATTACAGGGTGAAGACTGTGAGGAGGTTGAAACCTTGTGGGTGGAATTACAAAGGGAAGTAAACACTGAAAAAAATACTTTTGGTGTAATCTATAGACCCCCCCAATAGAACTGAAGAGATAGAAGGTCAAATATATAAACAAATGGAGCGGGCTGCACAGGCGGGTACTGTAGTGATAATGGGAGATTTTAATTATCGGGATATTAATTGGTGTCGTGGTTCGGCTTCAACTGCAAAGGGGAGACATTTCCTCAACCTGTTGCAGGAAAATTTTAAGTGCCAGTTTGTGGAAGACCCGACTAGAGGTGAAGCTCTGTTGGATCTGGTCATTTCTAATAATGCAGAGCTTGTTGGGAATGTCAATGTTCGTGAAAACCTTGGTAACAGTGATCATAATATAGTTATATTTTACCTATACTGTAAAAAACAAACGCAGGCTGGGAGGGCAAAAACATTTAATTTTAAGAAAGCCAATTTCCCCAGGATGAGGGCAGCAATTCAGGATATAGACTGGGAAGAACTAATGTCAAATAATGGGACAAATGATAAATGGGAGATTTTCAAATCTACTTTGGGTAATTATAGTGCAAAATGTATTCCTACAGGTAACAAGTATAAATGACTAAAATTAAACCCCACATGGCTTACACCTTCTGTGAAAGGGGCAATACATGACAAAAAAAGGGCATTTAAAAAAATACAAATCTGAGGATACATCTGCAGCCTTTGTAAAATATAAAGAGCTTAATAAAATCTGTAAAAATGTAATAAAATCAGCAAAAATACAAAATGAAAGGCAGGTGGCCAAGGATAGTAAAACAAATCCTAAAAAATTCTTCAAGCATATAAATGCAAAAAAGCCCAGGTCTGAAAATGTAGGACCCTTAGATAGTGGTAATGGGGAGTTGGTCACAGGGGATCAAGAGAAGGCAGAGTTACTAAATGGGTTCTTCCACTCTGTATATACAACAGAAGAAGGAGCAGCTGATGTAGCCGCTGCCGGTGCTGTTAATATATCAGTTGATATACTGAATTGGATGAAAGTAGATATGGTCCAAGCTAAATTAAATAAAATAAATGTACACAAGGCCCCGGGACCAGATGGGTTACACCCTAGAGTTCTTAAAGAGCTTAGTTCAGTTATTTCTGTCCCCCTCTTCATAATATTTAGAGAGTCTCTCATGAGTGGTATAGTGCCAAGGGACTGGCGCAGGGCAAATGTGGTGCCTATTTTCAAAAAGGGCTCTAGGTCTTCGCCGGGTAATTATAGACCAGTAAGCTTAACATCAATTGTGGGGAAAATGTTTGAGGGGCTATTGAGGGACTATATACAGAATTATGTGACAATAAATAGTATTATAAGTGACAGCCAGCATGGTTTTACAAAGGACAGAAGATGTCAAACCAACCTGATTTGTTTTTATGAAGAGGTAAGCAGAAGCCTAGACAGAGGGGCCGCTGTGGATATAGTGTTTTTGGACTTTGCAAAGGCATTTGACACTGTCCCTCATAGACCTAATGGGTAAATTAAGGACTATAGGTTTAGATAGTATAGTTTGTAATTGGATTGAGAATTGGCTCAAGGACCGTATCCAGAGAGTTGTGGTCAATGATTCCTACTCTGAATGGTCCCCAGTTCTAAGTGGTGTACCCCAGGGTTCAGTGCTGGGACCACTATTATTCAACTTATTTATTAATGATATAGAGGATGGGATTAATAGCACTATTTCTATTTTTGCAGATGACACCAAGCTACGCAATATAGTTCAGACTATGGAAGATGTTTGTGAATTGCAGGCAGATTTAAACAAACTAAGTGTTTGGGCGTCCACTTGGCAAATGAAGTTTAATGTAGATAAATGTAAAGTTATGCATCTGGGTACGAAAAACCTGCAAGCATCATATTTCCTAGGGGGAGCTGCACTGGGGAAGTCAATTGTTGAGAAGGATCTGGGTGTACTTGTAAATCATAAACTAAATTTCAGCATGCAGTGTCAATCAGCTGCTTCAAAGGCCAGCAAAATATTGTCGTGTATCAAAAGAGGCATGGACTCGCGGGACAGGGATGTAATATTACCACTTTACAAAGCATTAGTGAGGCCTCATCTAGAATATGCAGTCCAGTTCTGGGCTCCAGTTCATAGAAAGGATGCCCTGGAGTTGGAAAAAATACAAAGAAGAGCAACGAAGCTAATAAGGGGCATGGAGAATTTAAGTTATGAGGAAAGATTAAAAGAACTAAACCTATTTAGCCTTGAGAAAAGACGACTAAGGGGGGACATGATTAACTTATATAAATATATGAATGGCGCATACAAAAAATATGGTGAAATCCTGTTCCATGTAAAACCCCCTCAAAAAACAAGGGGGCACTCCCTCCGCCTGGAGAAAAAAAGGTTCAACCTGCAGAGGCGACAAGCCTTCTTTACTGTGAGAACTGTGAATCTATGGAATAGCCTACCGCAGGAGCTGGTCGCAGCAGGGACAGTAGATGGCTTTAAAAAAGGCTTAGATAATTTGCTAGAACAAAAAAATATTAACTGCTGTGTGTAGAAATTTTTTACTTCCCCTTTCCCATCCCTTGGTTGAACTTGATGGACATGTGTCTTTTTTCAACCGTACAAACTATGTAACTATTTAACTATGAGGACAGTAAAGAGGGAGTACAGTATATACAGTGAGGACATGTCCCATATATACATATAACTGAACATTACATTATATACAGCATATGAGGACAGTAAAGAGGGAGTACAGTATATACAGTGAGGACAAGCTCCATATATACATATAACTGGACAGTACATTATATACAGTATATATGAGCACAGTAAAGAGGAAGTACGGTATATACAGTGAGGACATGTCCCATATATACATATATCTGAACAATACATTATATACCGTATATATGAGGACGGTAAAGAGGGAGTACAGTATATACATTGAGGACACGTCCCATATATGCATATAACTGAACAGTACATTATATACAGTATATATGGACAGTAAAGAAGGAGTACAGTATATACAGTGAGGACACGTCCCATATATACATATAACTGAACAGTACATAATATACAGTATATATGAGGACAGTAAAGAGGGAGTACAGTATATACAGTGAGAACACGTCCCATATATACATATAACGTAACAGTACATAATATACAGTATATATGAGGACAGTAAAGAGGGAGTAAAGTATATACAGTGAGGACACACCCCATATATACATATAACTGAACAGTACATTATATACAGTATATATGGACAGTAAAGGAGTACAGTATATACAGTGAGGACACGTCCCATATATACATATAACTGAACAGTACATTATATACAGTATATATGAGGACAGTAAAGAGGGAGTACAGTATATACATTGACACGTCCCATATATGCATATAACTGAACAGTACATTATATACAGTATATATGAGGACAGTAAAGAGGGAGTACAGTATATACAGTGCGGACATGCTCCATACATATAACGGGACAGTACATTATATACAGAATATATGAGGACAGTAAAGAGGGAGTACAGTATATACAGTGAGGACATGCTCCATACATACATATAACTGAACAGTACATTATATACAGTATATGAGGACAGTAAAGAGGAAGTACAGTATACACATTGAGACGTCCCATATATACATATCACTGAACAGTACATTATATACAGTATAAGGACAGTAAAGAGGGAGTACAGTATATAGTGAGGACATGCTCCATATATACATATAACTGAACAGTACATTATATACAGTATAGATGTGGCCAGTAAAGAGGGAGTACAGTATATACAGTGAGGACACGTCCCATATATCCATATAACGGAACAGCACATTATATACAGTATATATGAGGACAGTAAAGAGGGAGTACAGTATATACAGTGAGGATATGCTCCATACATACATACAACTGAACAGTACATTATATACAGTATATATATATATATATATATATATATATATATATATATATATGTGGACAGTAAAGAGGGAGTACAGTATATACAGTGAGGACACGTCCCATATATACATATAACGGAACAGTACATTATATAAAATATATATGAGGACAGTAAAGAGTACAGTATATACAGTGAGGACACATCCCATTTATACATATAACTGAACAGTACGTTATAAACAGTATATATGCGGACAGTAAAGAGGGAGTACAGTATATACAGTGAGGACATGTCCCATATATACATATAACGGAACAATACATTATATACAGTATATATTAGGCCAGTAAACAGGGAGTACAGTATATACAGTAAGGACATGCTCCATACATACATATAACTGAACAGTACATTATATACAGTATGAATGAGGACAGTAAAGAGGGAGTACAGTATATATATTGAGGACACGTCCCATACATATAACTGAACAGTACATTATATACAGTATATATGAGGACAGTAAAGAGGGAGTACAGTATATACAGAGAGGACCTGCTCCATACATACATATAACTGGACAGTACATTATATACAGTATATATGAGCACAGTAAAGAGGGAGTACAGTATATACAGTGAGGACATGCTCCATATAACTGAACAGTGAATTATATACAGTATGAGGACAGTAAAGAGGGAGTACAGTATATACATGGACACGTCCCATATATAGATATAACTGGACAGTACATTATATACAGTATATATGAGCACAGTAAAGAGGGAGTACAGTATATAGAGTGAGAACATGTCCCATATATACATAACTGAACAGTACATTATATCCATTATATATAAGGACAGTAAAGCGGGAGTACAATATATACAATGAGGACATGCTCCATATGTACATATATCTGAACAGTACATTATATACAGTAAATATGAGCACAGTAAAAAGGGAGTACAGTATATACTGTGAGGACACGTCCCATATATACAACTGAACAGTACATTATATACAGTATATATATGTGGACAGTAAAGAGGGAGTACAGTATATACAGGGAGGACACGTCCCATATATACATATAACTGAACAGTACATTATATACAGTATATATGAGGACAGTAAAGAGGGAGTACAGTATATACAGTGAGGACATGCTCCATACATACATATAACTGGACAGTAAATTATATACAGTATATATGAGCACAGTAAAGAGGGAGTACAGTATATAACAGTATATACAGTGAGGAAACATCCCATATATACATATAACTGGACAGTACATTATATACAGTATATATGAGGACAGTAAAGAGGGAGTACAGTATATACAGTGAGGACATGTCCCATATATACAACTGAACAGTACATTATATACAGTATATATAAGGACAGTAAAGAGGGAGTACAGTATATACAGTGAGAACATGCTCCATACATACCTATAACTGGACAGTACATTATATACAGTATATATGAGAATAGTAAAGAGGGAGTACAGTATATACATTGAGGACACGTCCCATATATACCTATAACTGAACAGTACATTATGTACAGTATATATATATATGGACAGTAAAGAGGGAGTACAGTATATACAGTGAGGACACGCTCCATATATACATATAACTGAACAGTAAATTATATACAGTATATATGAGGACAGTAAAGAGGGAGTACAGTATATACAGTGAGGACATGATCCATATATACATATAACTGAACAGTACATTATGTACAGTATATATATATATGGACAGTAAAGAGGGAGTACAGTATATACAGTGAGGACACATCCCATATATACATATGACTGAACAGTACATTATATACTGTATATATGAGGACAGTAAAGAGGGAGTACAGTATATACAGTAAGGACACGTCCCATATATACAACTGAACAGTACATTATATACAGTATATATAAGGACAGTAAAGAGGGAGTACAGTATATACAGTGAGAACATGCTCCAAACATACATATAACGGGACAGTGCATTATATACAGTATATATGAGGACAGTAAACAGAGAGTACAGTATATACAGTGAGGACATGCTCCATACATACATATGACTGGACAGTGCATTATATACAGTATATATGAGCACAGTAAAAAGGGAGTACAGTATATACAGTGAGGACACGCTCCATATATACATATAACTGAACAGTACATTATATACAGTATATATGAGGACAGTAAAGAGGGAGTACAGTATATACAGTGAGGACACGTTCCATATATACATATAACTGGACAGTACGGTTATTCATATATACTGTATATAATGTACTGTCCAGTTATATGTATATATGGAACGTGTCCTCACTGTATATACTGTACTCCCTCTTTACTGTCCTCATATATACAATGTACTGTTTAGTTATATGTTTATATGGAGCATGTCCTCACTGTATATACTGTACTTCCTCTTTACTGTTATTCATATATACTGTATATAATGTAAAGAGGAAGTACAGTATATACAGTGAGGACATGCTCCATATAAACATATAACTAAACAGTACATTAAATACAGTATATATGAGGACAGTAAAGAGGGAGTACAATATATACAGTGACGACATGCTCCATACATACCTATAACTGGACAGTACATTCTATACAGTATATATGAGCACAGTAAAGAGGGAGTACAGTATATACCAGTATATACAGTGAGGACACGTCCCATATATACATATAACTGGACAGTACATTATATACAGTATATATGAGTGCAGTAAAGAGGGTGTACAGTATATACAGTGAGGACACACTCCATATATACATATAACTGAACAGTACCTTATATACAGTATATATAAGGACAGTAAAGAGGGAGTACAGTATATACAGTGAGGACATGCTCCATACATACATACATACAACTGGACAGTACATTATATACAGTATATATGAGCACAGTAAAGAGGGAGTACTGTAAATACAGTGAGGACACGCTCCATATATACATACAACGGAACAATACATTATGTACAGTATATATAAGGACAGTAAAGAGGGAGTACAGTATATACAGTGAGGACATGCTCCATACATACATATAACTGGACAGTACATTATATACAGTATATATGAGCACAGTAAAGAGGAAGTACAGTATATACAGCGAGGACATGTCCCATATATACATATAACTGAACAATACATTATATACAATATATATGAGGACAGTAAAGAGGGAGTACAGTATATACAGTGAGGACATGCTCCATACATGCATATAACAGGACAGTACATTATATATGAGGACAGTAAAGAGGGAGTACAGTATATACATGGACACGTCCCATATATACATATCACTGAACAGTACATTATATACAGTATATATGAGCACAGTAAAGAGGAAGTACAGTATATACAGCGAGGACATGTCCCATATATACATATAACTGAACAGTACATTATATACAGTATATATAAGGACAGTAAAGAGGGAGTACAGTATATACAGTGAGGACACGTCCCATACATATAACTGGACAGTATATTATATACAGTATATATGAGCACAGTAAACAGGGAGTACAGTATATACAGTGAGAACATGCTCCAAACATACATATAACAGGACAGTACATTATATATGAGGACAGTAAAGAGGGAGTACAGTATATACATGGACACGTCCCATATATACATATCACTGAACAGTACATTATATACAGTGTATATGAGCACAGTAAAGAGGGAGTACAGTATATACAGTGAGAACACGCTACATATATACATATGACTGAACAGTACATTATATACAGTATATATGAGGACATTAAAGAGGACGTACAGTATATACAGTGAGGACACGTCCCATACATATAACTGGACAGTATATTATATAGAGTATATATGAGCACAGTAAAGAGGAAGTACTGTATATATATTGAGGACACGTCCCATATATAAATATAACTGAATAGTATATTATATATAGTATATATGAGGACAGTAAAGAGGGAGTACAGTATATAGTGAGGACATGCTCCATACATACCTATAACTGGACAGTACATTATATACAGTATAAGCACAGTAAAGAGGGAGTACAGTATATACAGAGAGGACACATCCCATATATACAACTGAACAGTACATTATATATATGAGGACAGTAAAGAGAGAGTACAGTATATACAGTGAGGACACATCCCATATATACATATAACGGAACAGTAAATTATATACAGTATATATGAGGACAGTAAAGAGGGAGTACAGTATATATATTGAGGACACGTCCCATATATACACAAAGCTGAATAGTACATTATATACAGTATATATGAGGACAGTAAAGAGGGAGTACAGTATATACAGTTAGGACATGCTCCATACATACATATAACTGGACAGTACATTCTATACAGTATATATGAGCACAGTAAAGAGGGAGTACAGTATATACAGTGAGGACATGCTCCATACATACATATAACTGGACAGTACATTCTATACAGTATATATGAGCAAAATAAAGAGGGAGTATAGTATATACCGTGAGGACATGCTCTATACATACAAATGTACAGTACATTATATACAGTATATATGAGGACAGTAAAGAGGGAGTACAGTATATACATTGAGGACATGCTCCATATATACATATAACTGAACAGTACCTTATATACAGTATATATATGAGGACAGTAAACAGGGAGTACAGTATATACAGTGAGGACATGCTCCATACATACATATGACTGGACAGTGCATTATAAACAGTATATATGAGCACAGTAAAGAGGGAGTACAGTATATACAGTGAGGACAAGTCCCATACATACATCTAACTGAACAGTACATTATATACAGTATATATGAGGACAGTAAAGAGGGAGTACAGTATATATTGAGGAAACGTCCCATATATACATATAACTGAACAGTACATTATATACAGTATATATAACAGTAAAGAGGGAGTACAGTATATACAGTGAGGACACGCTCCATATATACATATAACTGGACAGTACATTATATACAGTATATATGAGCACAGTAAAGAGGGAGTACAGTATATACAGTGACATGCTCCATACATACATATAACTGGACAGTACATTATATACAGTATATATGAGGACAGTAAAGAGGGAGTACAGTATATATTGAGGAAACGTCCCATATATACATATAACTGAACAGTACATTATATACAGTATATATAACAGTAAAGAGGGAGTACAGTATATACAGTGAGGACACTTCCCATATATACATATAACTGAACAATACATTATACACAGTATATATGAGGACAGTAAAGAGGGAGTACAGTATATACAGAGAGGACACATCCCATATATACGACTGAACAGTACATTATATACAGTATATATGAGGACAGTAAAGAGAGAGTACAGTATATACAGTGAGGGCACGTCCCATATATACATATAACGGAACAGTACATTATATAAAGTATATATGAGGACAGTAAAGAGTACAGTATATACAGTGAGGACATGCTCCATACATACATACATATAACTGGACAGTACATTCTATACAGTATATATGAGCAAAATAAAGAGGGAGTATAGTATATACCGTGAGGACATGCTCTATACATACAACTGTACAGTACATTATATACAGTATATATGAGCACAGTAAAGAGGAAGTACAGTATATACAGTGAGGACACACTCCATATATACATATAACTGAACAGTACATTATATACAGTATATATGAGGACAGTAAAGAGGGAGTACAGTATATATATTGAGGACACGTCCCATATATACATATAACTGAACAGTACATTATATACAGTATATATAACAGTAAAGAGGGAGTACAGTATATACAGTGAGGACATGCTCCATACATACATATAACTGGACAGTATTTTATATACAGTATATATGAGTACAGTAAATAGGGAGTACAGTATATGCAGTGAGGACACGCTCCATATATACATATAACTGGACAGTACATTATATACAGTATATATGAGCACAGTAAAGAGGAAGTACAGTATATACAGTGAGGACATGCTCCATATAAACATATAACTGAACAGTACATTATATACAGTATATATGAGGACAGTAAAGAGGGAGTACAATATATACAGTGACGACATGCTCCATACATACCTATAACTGGACAGTACATTCTATACAGTATATATGAGCACAGTAAAGAGGGAGTACAGTATATACCAGTATATACAGTGAGGACACGTCCCATATATACATATAACTGAACAGTAAATTCTATACAGTATATATGAGGACAGTAAAGAGGGAGTACAGTATATACAGTGAGGACATGATCCATATATACATATAACTGAACAGTACATTATGTACAGTATATATATATATGGACAGTAAAGAGGGAGTACAGTATATACAGTGAGGACACGCTCCATATATACATATAACTGGACAGTATATTATATACAGTATATATGAGCACAGTAAACAGGGAGTACAGTATATACAGTGAGGACATGCTCCATACATACATATAACTGGACGGTACATTCTATACAGTATATATGAGCAAAGTAAAGAGGGAGTATAGTATATACCGTGAGGACATGCTCTATACATACAACTGTACAGTACATTATATACAGTATATATATAAGGACAGTAAAGAGGGAGCACAGTATATACATTGAGGACATGCTCCATATATACATATAACTGAACAGTACCTTATATACAGTATATATGAGGACAGTAAACAGGGAGTACAGTATATACAGTGAGGACATGCTCCATACATACATATAACTGGACAGTACATTATATACAGTATATATGAGGACAGTAAAGAGGGAGTACAGTATATACAATGAGGACACGTTCCATATATACATATAACTGGACAGTACATTATATACAGTATATATGAATAACAGTAAAGAGGAAGTACAGTATATACAGTGAGGACATGCTCCATATAAACATATAACTAAACAGTACATTATATACAGTATATATGAGGACAGTAAAGAGGGAGTACAATATATACAGTGAGGACATGCTCCATACATACATATAACTGGACAGTACATTCTATACAGTATATATGAGCACAGTAAAGAGGGAGTACAGTATATACCAGTATATACAGTGAGGACACGTCCCATATATACATATAACTGGACAGTACATTATATACAGTATATATGAGTGCAGTAAAGAGGGAGTACAGTATATACAGTGAGGACACGCTCCATATATACATATAACTGAACAGTACATTATATACAGTATATATAAGGACAGTAAAGAGGGAGTACAGTATATACAGTGAGGATATGATCCATATATACATATAACTGGACAGTACATTATATACAGTATATATGAGCACAGTAAAGAGGAAGTACAGTATATACAGCGAGGACATGTCCCATATATACATGTAACTGAACAATACATTATATACAATATATATGAGGACAGTAAAGAGGGAGTACAGTATATACAGTGAGGACATGCTCCATACATGCATATAACAGGACAGTACATTATATATGAGGACAGTAAAGAGGGAGTACAGTATATAAATGGACACGTCCCATATATACATATCACTGAACAGTACATTATATACAGTATATATAAGGACAGTAAAGAGGGAGTACAGTATATACATGGACAAGTCCCATATATACATATCACTGGACAGTACATTATATACAGTGTATATGAGGACAGTAAAGAGGGAGTACAGTATATACAGTGAGGACACGTCCCATACATATAACTGGACAGTATATTATATACAGTATATATGAGCACAGTAAAGAGGGAGTACAGTATATACAGTGTGGACACGTCCCATACATATAACTGGACAGTATATTATATATAGTATATATGAGGACAGTAAAGAGGGAGTACAGTGTATAGTGAGGACATGCTCCATACATACCTATAACTGGACAGTACATTATATACAGTATAAGCACAGTAAAGAGGGAGTACAGTATATACAGAGAGGACACATCCCATATATACAACTGAACAGTACATTATATACAGTATATATGAGGACAGTAAAGAGTACAGTATATACAGTGAGGACACATCCCATATATACATATAACTGAACAGTATATTATATACAGTATATATGAGGACAGTAAAGAGGGAGTACAGTATATACAGTGAGGACATGCTCCATACATACATATAACTGGACAGTACATTCTATACAGTATATATGAGCAAAATAAAGAGGGAGTATAGTATATACCGTGAGGACATGCTCTATACATACAAATGTACAGTATATTATATACAGTATATATGAGGACAGTAAAGAGGGAGTACAGTATATACATTGAGGACATGCTCCATATATACATATAACTGAACAGTACCTTATATACAGTATATATATGAGAACAGTGAACAGGGAGTACAGTATATACAGTGAGGACATGCTCCATACATACATACATATAACTGAACAGTGCATTATAAACAGTATATATGAGCACAGTAAAGAGGGAGTACAGTATATACAGTGAGGACAAGTCCCATACATACATACATATAACTGAACAGTACATTATAAACAGTATATATGAGTACAATAAAGAGGGAGTACAGTATATACAGTAAGGACATGCTCCATACATACATACATATAACTGAACAGTACATTATATACAGTATATATGAGGACAGTAAAGAGGGAGTACAGTATATACAGTGAGGACATGCTTCATATATACATATAACTGGACAGTATATTACATACAGTATGAATGAGGAAAGTAAAGAGGGAGTACAGTATATATATATATTGAGGACACGTCCCATATATACATATAACTGAACAGTACATTATATACAGTATATATAACAGTAAAGAGGGAGTACAGTATATACAGTGAGGACATGCTCCATACATACATATAACTGGACAGTACATTATATACAGTATATATGAGCATAGTAAAGAGGGAGTACAGTATATACATTGAGGACACGTCCAATATATACCTATAACTGAACAGTACATTATATACAGTATATATGAGTACAGTAAATAGGGAGTACAGTATATACAGTGAGGACACGCTCCATATATACATATAACTGAACAGTACATTATATACAGGATATATGAGGACTGTAAAGACGGAGTACAGTATATACAGTGAGGACATGCTCCATACATACATATAACTGGACAGTGCATTATATACAGTATATATGAGCACAGTAAAAAGGGAGTACAGTATATACAGTGAGGACACGCTCCATATATACATATAACTGAACAGTACATTATATACAGTATATATGAGGACAGTAAAGAGGGAGTACAGTATATACAGTGAGGACAAGTCCCATACATACATCTAACTGAACAGTACATTATAAACAGTATATATGCGCACAGTAAAGAGGGAGTACAGTATATACAGTGAGGACATGTCCTATATATACATATAACGGAATACATTATATACAGTATATATGAGGACAGTAAAGAGGGAGTACAGTATATATATATATTGAGGACACGTTCCATATATACATATAACTGAACAGTACATTATATACAGTATATATGAGGACAGTAAAGAGGGAGTACAGTATATACAGTGAGGACATGCTCCATACATACATATAACTGGACAGTACATTATATACAGTATATATGAGCACAGTAAAGAGGGAGTACAGTATATAACAGTATATACAGTGAGGACACATCCCATATATACATATGACTGAACAGTACATTATATACAGTATATATAACAGTAAAGAGGGAGTACAGTATATACAGTGAGGACATGCTCCATACATACATAACTGGACAGTATATTATATACAGTATATATGAGCACAGTAAAGAGGGAGTACAGTATATACAGTGAGGACACATCCCATATATACATATGACTGAACAGTACATTATATACTGTATATTTGAGGACAGTAAAGAGGGAGTACAGTATATACACTAAGGACAAGTCCCATATATACCTATAACTGAACAGTACATTATATACAGTATATATGAGGACAGTAAATAGTGAGTACAGTATATACAGTGAGGACACGTCCCATATATACATATAAATGGACAGTACATTCTATACAGTATATATGAGGACAGTAAAGAGGGAGTACATTATATACAGTGAGAACATGCTCCATATATACATAACTGAACAGTACATTATATACAGTATATATGAGCAAAGTAAAGAGGGAGTACAGTATATACAGTGAGGACATGCTCCATACATACATACATATATCTGGACAGTACATTATATACAATATATATGAGCACAATAAAGAGAGAGTACAGTATATACAGTGAGGACACGTCCCATATATACATATAACGGAACAGTACATTATATACAGTATATATGAGGACAGTAAAGAGTGAGTACAGTATATACCGTGAGGACACATCCCATATATACATTTGACTGAACAGTACATTATATACAGTATATATAACAGTAAAGAGGGAGTACAGTATATACAGTGAGGACATGCTCCATATATACATATAACAGAACAGTACATTATGTACAGTATATATGTGGACGGTAAAGAGGGAGTACAGTATATACAGTGAGGACACATCCCATATATACATATGACTGGACAGTACATTATATACAGTATATATGAGGACAGTAAATAGGGAGTACAGTATATACAGTGAGGAAATGCTCCATATATACATATAACTGAACAGTACATTATATACAGGATATATGAGGACTGTAAAGAGGGAGTACAGTATATACACTAAGGACAAGTCCCATATATACCTATAACTGAACAGTACATTATATACAGTATATATGAGGACAGTAAATAGGGAGTACAGTATATACAGTGAGGACACGTCCCATATATACATATAAATGGACAGTACATTATATACAGTATATATGAGCGCAGTAAAGAGGGAGTGCAGTATATACAGTGAGGACACGCTCCATATATACATATAACTGGACAGTACATTATATACAGCATATATGAGGACAGTAAAGAGGGAGTACAGTATATACAGTGAGGACATGCTCCATACATACATATAACTGGACAGTACATTCTATACAGTATATATGAGCAAAGTAAAGAGGGAGTACAGTATATACAGTGAGGACACATCCCATATATACATATGACTGAACAATACATTATATACTGTATATATGAGGACAGTAAAAAGGGAGTACAGTATATACAGTAAGGACACGTCCCATATATACAGTATATATAAGGACAGTAAAGAGGGAGTACAGTATATACAGTGAGAACATGCTCCAAACATACATATAACTGGACAGTACATTATATGCAGTATATATGAGCACAGTAAAGAGGGAGTATAGTATATACAGTGAGGAAATGCTCCATATATACCTATAACTGAACAGTACTTTATATACAGTATATATGAGGACAGTAAATAGGGAGTACAGTATATACAGTGAGGAAATGCTCCATATATACATATAACTGAACAGTACATTATATAAAGTATATATGAGCACAGTAAAAAGGGAGTACAGTATATACAGTGAGGACACATCCCATATATACATATAAATGGACAGTACATTATATATGAGGACAGTAAACAGGGAGTACAGTATATACAGTGAGGACATGCTCCATATATACATATAACTGAACAGTACGTTATATACATGATATATGAGGACTGTAAAGACGGAGTACAGTATATACAGTGAGGACATGCTCCATACATACATATAACTGGAAAGTGCATTATATACAGTATATATGAGCACAGTAAAAAGGGAGTACAGTATATACAGTGAGGACACGCTCCATACATACATATAACGGAACAATACATTATATACAGTATAAGGCCAGTAAAGAGGGAGTACAGTATATACAGTGAGGACATGCTTCATACATACATATAACTGGACAGTACATTACATACAGTATGAATGAGGACAGTAAAGAGGGAGTACAGTATATACAGTGAGGACATGTCCCATATATACATATAACGGAACAATACATTATATACAGTATGAGCACAGTAAAGAGGGAGTACAGTATATACAGTGACATGCTCCATACATACATATAACTGGACAGTACATTCTATACAGTATATATGAAGACAGTAAAGACGGAGTACATTATATACAGTGAGAACATGCTCCATATATACATAACTGAACAGTACATTATATACAGTGTATATGTGGACAGTTAAGAGGGAGTACAGTATATACAGTGAGGACACGTCCCATATATACATATAACTGAACAGTACATATACAGTATATATGAGCACAGTAAAGAGGGAGTACAGTATATACAGTGAGGACATGCTCCATACATACATATAACTGAACAGTACATTCTATACAGTATATATGAGCACAGTAAAGAGGGAGTACAGTATATACAGTGAGGACATGCTCCATACATACATATAACTGAACAGTACATTATATATGAGGACAGTAAAGAGGGAGTACAGTATATACATGGACACGTCCCATATATACATATCACTGAACAGTACATTATATACAGTATATATGAGGACAGTAAAGAGAGAGTACAGTATATACAGTGAGGACACATCCCATATATACATATAACTGAACAGTAAATTATATAGAGTATATATGAGCACAGTAAAGAGGGAGTACAGTATATACAGTGAGGACACGCTCCATATATACATATAACTGAACAGTATATTATATACAGTATATATGAGGACAGTAAAGAGGGAGTACAGTATATATATTGAGGACACGTCCCATATATACACATAACTGAATTATACAGTATATATGAGGACAGTAAAGAGGGAGTACAGTATATACAGTGAGGACATGCTCTATACATACATATAACTGGACAGTACATTCTATACAGTATATATGAGCACAGTAAAGAGGGAGTACAGTATATAGTGAGGACATGCTCCATACATACATATAACTGGACAGTACATTCTATACAGTATATATGAGCAAAATAAAGAGGGAGTATAGTATATACCGTGAGGACATGCTCTATACATACAAATGTACAGTACATTATATACGGTATATATGAGGACAGTAAAGAGGGAGTACAGTATATACATTGAGGACATGCTCCATATATACATATAACTGAACAGTACCTTATATACAGTATATATGAGGACAGTAAACAGGGAGTACAGTATATACAGTGAGGACATGCTCCATACATACATATAACTGGACAGTACATTCTATACAGTATATATGAGCAAAGTAAAGAGGGAGTATAGTATATACCATGAGGACATGCTCTATACATACAACTGTACAGTACCTTATATACAGTATATATGAGGACAGTAAAGAGGGAGTACAGTATATACAGTGAGGACATGCTTCATATATACATATAACTGGACAGTATATTACATACAGTATGAATGAGGACAGTAAAGAGGGAGTACAGTATATACAGTGAGGACACACTCCATATATACCTATAACTGAACAGTACATTATATACAGCATATATGAGGACAGTAAAGAGGGAGTACAGTATATACAGTGAGGACATGCTCCATACATACCTATAACTGGACAGTACATTATATGCAGTATATATGAGCACAGTAAAGAGGGAGTACAGTATATACAGTGACATGCTCCATACATACATATAACTGAACAGTACATTATAAACAGTATATATGCGGACAGTAAAGAGGGAGTACAGTATATACAGTGAGGACATGTCCCATATATACATATAACGGAACAATACATTATATACAGTATGAGGCCAGTAAAGAGGGAGTACAGTATATACAGTGAGGACATGCTCCATACATACATATAACTGGACAGTACATTATATACAGTATTTATGAGCACAGTAAAGAGGGAGTACAGTATATACAGTGAGGACATGCTCTATACATACCTATAACTGGACAGTACATTATATGCAGTATATATGAGCACAGTAAAGAGGGAGTACAGTATATACAGTGAGGACACGTCCCATATATACATATAACTGGACAGTACATTCTATACAGTATATATGAAGACAGTAAAGAGGGAGTACATTATATACAGTGAGGACACGTCCCATATATACATATAACGGAACAGTACATTATATACAGTATATATGAGGACAGTAAAGAGTGAGTACAGTATATACAGTGAGGACACATCCCATATATACATATGACTGAACAGTACATTATATAAGGTGTATATAACAGTAAAGAGGGAGTACAGTATATACAGTGAGGACATGCTCCATACATACATAACTGGACAGTACATTATATAGAGTATATATGAGCACAGTAAAGAGGGAGTACAGTATATACAGTGAGGACATGCTCCATATATACATATAACAGAACAGTACATTATGTACAGTATATATGTGGACGGTAAAGAGGGAGTACAGTATATACAGTGAGGACACATCCCAAATATACATATGACTGAACAGTATATTATATACTGCATATTTGAGGACAGTAAAGAGGGAGTACAGTATATAAACTAAGGACAAGTCCCATATATACCTATAACTGAACAGTACATTATATACAGTATATATGAGGACAGTAAATAGGGAGTACAGTATATACAGTGAGGACACGCTCCATATTTACATATAACTGGACAGTACATTATATACAGCATATATGAGGACAGTAAAGAGGGAGTACAGTATATACAGTGAGGACATGCTCCATACATACATATAACTGGACCGTACATTCTATACAGTATATATGAGCAAAGTAAAGAGGGAGTACAGTATATACAGTGAGGACACATCCCATATATACATATGACTGAACAGTACATTATATACAGTATATATAAGGACAGTAAAGAGGGAGTACAGTATATACAGTGAGAACATGCTCCAAACATACATATAACTGGACAGTACATTATATGCAGTATATATGAGCACAGTAAAGAGGGAGTATAGTATATACAGTGAGGAAACGCTCCATATATACCTATAACTGAACAGTACTTTATATACAGTATATATGAGGACAGTAAATAGGGAGTACAGTATATACAGTGAGGACATGCTCCAAACATACATATAACTGGACAGTACATTATATACAGTATATATGAGCACAGTAAAGAGGGAGTGCAGTATATACAGTGAGGACACGTCCCATATATACATATAACTGGACAGTACATTATATACAGTATATATGAGGACAGTAAAGAGGGAGTACAGTATATACAGTGAGGACAAGTCCCATACATACATATAACTGAACAGTACATTTTTTAAACAGTATATATGCGGACAGTAAAGAGGGAGTACAGTATATACAGTGAGGACATGTCCCTTATATACATATAACGGAACAATACATTATATACAGTATGAGGCCAGTAAAGAGGGAGTACAGTATATATAGTGAGGACACGTCCCATATATACATATAACGGAACAGTACATTATATACAGTATATATGAGGACAGTAAAGAGGGAGTACAGTATATAGAGTGAGAACATGTCCCATATATACATAACTGAACAGTACATTATATACAGTATATATGAGCACAGTAAAGAGGGAGTACAGTATATAGAGTGAGAACATGTCCCATATATACATAACTGAACAGTACATTATATACAGTAAATATGAGCACAGTAAAAAGGGAGTACAGTATATACAGTGAGGACACGTCCCATATATACATATAACTGAACAGTACATTATATACAGTATATGAGGACAGGAAAGAGGGAGTACAATAAATACAGTGAGGACACGTCCCATATATACATATAACTGAACAGTACATTATAAACAGTATGAGGACAGTAAAGAGGGAGTACAGTATATACAGTGAGGACACGCTCCATACATACAACAGTACATTATATACAGTATATATGAGGACAGTAAAGAGGGAGTACAGTATATACAGTGAGGAAATGCTCCATATATACATATAACTGAACAGTACATTATATACAGGATATATGAGGACTGTAAAGACGGAGTACAGTATATACAGTGAGGACATGCTCCATACATACATATAACTGGACAGTACATTATATACAGTATATATGAGCACAGTAAAGAGGGAGTACAGTATATACAGTGAGGACATGCTCTATACATACATATAACTGAACAGTACATTATATACAGTAAATATGAGCACAGTAAATAGGGAGTACAGTATATACAGTGAGGACATGTTCCATACATACATATAACTGAACAGTACATTATATGCAGTATATATGAGGACAGTAAACAGGGAGTACAGTATATAAAGTGAGGACACGTCCCATATATACATATAAGTGAACAGTACATTGTATACAGTATATGAGGGCAGTAAAGAGGGAGTACAGTATATACAGTGAGGGCATGCTCCATACATACATACGACTGAGAAGTACATTTTGTTTCTGGACAGTCTGCAGGATATTTATGTAGTGAAGCCCCTAGCAAGGCACCACCATTTTACAACCCCTCTGCCCTGAATATGTGTAGATAAGTGACCCCAGCAGATCGCTTGTTAGGTCCATGTAGAAGCTCAAACACTTCATGGTTCTTAAGAATAAGATGGGGGTGATGCATTGTCACAGGCACAACTAGAGGTACAGGCCTGGTTATCCATATTTGTGCCCCCGAGTGGCCACTATTTTACCACTCATCTCTATAAAATGTCAATATAATAGGGATTTTCCGGTTTCATGTAACTAGATGCATAATTTTCGTATAATGAAAACTTCTGCAACTTTCTAATTCCTCAGCATTTTTAAGATATCTGTTTGGGGTTAGTAAATGTGAATATTCTTGTTTATATCCAGGAACATGCCTGATATTTCTCGCAGCTGATAGTTTGCTACAATTGGATCCATTCTAGGTCAGTATTTTCCTCACCGTTTCTGCTATTCATGCACGCCGGCTTACTCTCTGCTCCGTAGAAGTTCCAGATTTGGGGGTGGGTTGTTAGTCAGGGCAGATGGGTGAAATGTCCCAGGCCCGCTTGCTTCAGCATCTTGGTACATACAAGCAAAGCAGCCCCAGGCTACTGCACATGCCCAAAAACGTCTTGTATTATTCCATGTGCAGCACTAGGTGGGGAGGGGGCAAGTGCCAAAAGAACGTCTATCCAACCTTGCACTACAGATAGAGGATGCCATTGGGGTTGCATACGGTTTATTTACTTAGAGACGCAAATTCTATAAACCTAGAAATTTACGGTACTGATGTCAGCTTTCTGTCATTTAACCACTGGGTGACATACATTTACAGCGCCATGCAGTTAGCACAAAGCACCGTAAATGTACAGTACTTGGATGGTGCGGGAAATAGCGGAGATCCCGGCACGTTACCCCTCAGTTGCTGTGGTCAATAGTGGGGCATCTACGTGGCTAAACAGATGGCGGGGGCTTCCTCTGTCACCATCAGCGCAATCGCAGGTTTCGGATAGGTGCCATGGCAACCCGGGGCCTAAACAAGGCTACCAGGTCTGCCCTGTGTGAATGCTTATAAAACCATGCCATTATGTACTCAACACCTTTGCTGCAGAAGTTTTGTCGTGTTGCTGGTTGCCCTTGGTTCCGACCATAACCCATTCCTCTGGCTATGGTCGGGAAAAGACACATCCTGAGTGTAGTATGGCTTTGTGGTCGCTTTCAATGTTCTCATGAACGCGCTTTATTTCGTTTGCACTCCGGAACATCCAATTATTCCCGAGTGCTTGGTGTGAATACAAGCCTGTAGCTGTAACTGCGCATGCGCAGCAGTAGCGCTGTCCAAGTCCCCGCCTGCACTCGGGAACTGGCAACTGTGCTTCTACGAAACTTGCATTTCAGCAAGACTGTATGTACCCGGGAACCGGCGACTGTTCTCAAGTGCTTATTCTAAACCTGTATTTCAGCGTGCGCTACTGCTCATGCGCAGTCACATCGCTGTTGAGGACTGTATGTACCCGAGAACCGGCAACTGTTCCCAAGTGCTTATTCTAAACCTGTATTTCAGCGTGCGCTACTGCTCATGCGCAGTCACATCGCTGCAGAGGACTGTATGTACCCGGGAACCGGCGACTGTTCCCAAGTGCTTATTCTAAACCTGTATTTCAGCGTGCGCTACTGTTCATGCGCAGTCACATCGCTGTAGAGGACTGTATGTACACGGGAACTGGCGACTGTTCTCAAGTGCTTATTCTAAATCTGTATTTCAGCGTGCGCTACTGCTCATGCGCAGTCACATCGCTGTAGAGGACTGTATGTACCCGGGAACCAGCGACTGTTCCCAAGTGCTTATTCTAAACCTGTATTTCAGCGTGCGCTACTGCTCATGCGCAGTCACATCGCTGTAGAAGACTGTATGTACCCGGGAACCGACGACTGTTCCCAAGTGCTTATTCTAAAACCTGTATTTCAGCGTGCGCTACTGCTCATGCGCAGTCACATCACTGTAGAGGACTGTATGTACCCAGGAACCGGCGACTGTTCTCAAGTGCTTATTCTAAACTTGTATTTCAGCGTGCACTACTGCGCATGCGCAGTCACATCGCTGTAGAAAACTGTACGTACCCGGGAACCGGCGGTTGTTTCCGAGTGATTCTAATTTAGTATTTCAGCGTCTGCTACAAGTACTAGGACTGCAGTAGCATCGCTGTTCAAATCTTAGCCGTCACTTGGGAATTACACCTCTGAGTAATCCAGAGCTAGAAACCAGCCTGATAATTATCAGTAATTAATAATAATATTAATTACCAGTTCTCTGATTCCTCCATTACCGCTGACTGGAGGATTCTATATCTTGCTTCTCTTGACATCTAGAAAATAAAGAGGTGCTATAATACGTTCCTGGTATATGCTACAGATATACTGGATCAGTAAAGAGATGTTAGTGTGCCTGGTTTCTGATAAAACTCAAATCATATTAAAGGGGCAATTAAATCCATTCTGGGGTACATTCTGTGGAGCCAAACTAGAGATCCCACCTCAAGTCTCGCTATCCAAGAGGTCGCACCGAGCATCCCACCCTGACTAGAAGCCACAAGTATCATAGAATTGTCTCTGACTAGAGCCCCTAAATTATTCACCAATCACACCAAAGATCAGATGTCTAGAAGAAATAGCGCTCTCCTTCACATCTGTATAACACAGAAAACCATTCTACAATCTATTCAGTGGACCATTTACATCACATTTATAACATGGGCCTAAGTGTGGCCTAGAGAGGACACCAAATATCTGATATCATCCATCAGGAAAAATATTACACATTCAATAGAGACCTCACATGCGCCAAGTTATGACACAAAGTGATATCACTAGTAGTGAAAATTGCCGGACACTGACTTGTGACTTCTGGCCAAATCACTAGAGAGGAAAAGAAAAGGAGACACGTCAACTAAACTGCGCCACTCACAGCAAAAATATTAAAACCCTGCCCACACAAACCCTACAAAAATGAGCCTTATTTCAGGGAAGACTTTCATGGACCAGAATGATTGTATAACATACTGACAAACAGAATATACTGGGCTCGATAACGTCATTGTCATTACACATAGGGATTTCTACATCAGGAACACCTAAAATAATGATGATATCTTGTTACTAGCCGGGATGTAAGGGGCATCTGCAACATTTATCACCCCTTTCATCGCTACCTTTAATTTGGTGGATCTGATGGCAAGTAGAGTGTCCTTCCTTACCCTGCCACAAATGGGGCATTTTATAGCAGTTTTTTCCCATCTTAGACATTTATGGCATACATCAGAGCTGGACCCGCATCCTGTGGACATGCCATAAATGTCTAAGATGGATAAACCCCTTTAAGCTGCACACTGGTCTTTAATAGATGAAACACTACTCTATGGCCAGAGGTAGACAACTGACTGTTAGAACATCCAAATGTCCTCAAGAATATCCTCCAAGAACAAGAACTCCAGAAGAAAACTCTTCTGCAAACAGCAACCAAACCGCATCTGACCAGGGAAATCCAACTCAAAAATCACTTTATTACCAGAACTCTATGAATTATTTCTATTACACCTACTTTACTTAGTCATAATACTTTCTATAGGAATTTTATCAACATTTCGGCCTCATGCACACGGCCGTGCCCATAATCATGGCCCGTGATTGTGGGCACGGTCAGCTGCCGATGGCCGCGGGATGCATTTTCGGGCCGTACTGCCCATAAAAAACATAAAGTAGGACATGCTCCATAAATCAAGGCACTGTCCTACGGCACAGACAGCTATCCGTAGCGATACGGAAAGGTGTATGCGGCCAATAGAACCAGGCAGGTTTGTAATTGCGGATAGTGTTACGGTCCGCAATTATGAAAAAAAATTTCAGTCGTGTGCATGGGGCCTTAAAGTGGTACTAAACATAGTAACATGTCATAAGTTTTGATCGGTGGGAGTGCTAGCACTGAGACCCCCACCGATTGCTAAAATGAAGCAGCAGAAGCGGCAGGGTGAGCGACGTACGGTTTTGTTTCTGATCGTCTTCCCTCGGAAAGTTGAGCAAACGGTGTACAGACTCAGAGTTTCCATTTAGTCCGTACAACGCTCGCTCAGTTTTCCGTGGAAAGCCAATCAGAAACCATGCGGCACAGCACTCACCCAAGCGCTTCTGCCACTTCGTTGTAGCAGTCGGTGGGGGTCTCAGTGCTGAGATCCCCACTGATCAAAACTTCTGCTATGTCACTTTGATATGTTAAAAGTTTAGTTACACTTTATCAGCCTCACACAAGACTAAAAACATACCTTTACCCAATTGCCTCATGACAATCACAATACCTAAACGGCTCCAACGCCAGCCACAAAGTCCTATAAATTAATCAAATCCGCATTTTTTTCTGCCATCCATTGATTTCAATGAGGAGGCGCAAACCATTCCAGGAAAGTGATTTGGGGCATTTTTTTGGCGCGGATTCCGTTGCGGTTTCCGTGTGAACTGACCTGTGGTGCATTCACCATCTTGATTCTCTGAACTGGGAAATAGACACCTGAAAAAGAAAAAGAAGGAAGTGTGATAATACATTTCTGGTAAATGCTATCGATTTCTATATAACGCCGATGTCTGTAAGAAATCCATCAAATAAGATTGAGAAAAAGCACTATGCACACCAAAGTGGAAATTCTTTTGCAGATAAATAATTTATTATATTTATAGCCAATGACAGTGTAGTGCAGAGTATGGATGGCGCATTCGTATGGCGGCTGACTGCTGTTTGGTACCAAACAACAGCGGTCAGCCGCCATACGAATGCGCCATCCATACAGGATCATACATTGACTATTCAATCATGAATTCAGTCAAGTATTGACCGAAACGTCGCACTACACTGTCATTGCCTATAAATATAAAATTATTTATCTGCAAAAGAATTTCCACTTTGGTGTGCATAGTGCTTTTTCTCCATTGGATTGGGTTGGGGGACCCTACTTATGCACCCACGCCTTAACCTAGTGCTATCTGAACCCTGCTACAAACTCCATCAAATAATATGTTACTGCAGCGTGTGATCCTACAACTACAATCTATCTGGATACTTACCAGTCACTGATACTAATCATAAAGGGGGCAATTTATTAACACTGGTGTTTTATACACCAGTCTTAATAGAAAAAAATTTGAACGTAAAGTGTGACACATTTATTAAGAGGCAAAAGCATTTTAATAAATGTGTTGCATTTTTCTGCTAAGCCGTGCGGTAAATTTGTGCAGCAATGACCACACCATGCACCATAGCATCCCTCCCACGTCTCCCATAACATAAAAAAAACACATACTCACCTCACCGCTCTTCTTCTCCCCTCCATCTCTTCATAATTTCAGCGCCGCTCATACATAGTCGATGCCGAGAAGTGTCAGAGCCATATATGCATGAGCGGATTACAATGAGGGCAATGTGGGCACTTGCCCAGGTCCCGAGGCTGAAAGGGGGCCCAGTTCATCCGGTTTTCCCGAACTAGTTGTTACAATTACAGCCGGTTCAGAGAACCGGGGTGAAACAGGACTTCCTACCCAATTGTATACGTGTCCTTAGGATGCAGATACAACTGATTACTATTGCACTGGCTTTTTTTCTGTGGCCAGCATTGGGGCAATATCTACAGGGCACGCTATTTACACTGGGCAATATCTACATGGGGCATTGTGACTGCGCGATCTACAGGGGGCAGTGTGACTGGCGCTATTTACAAAGGGTATTGTCACTGGCAATATCTACAGTGGGCATTGTGACTGTCATTATTTACAGTCACAATGACTGGCTGTAATGTCCGTGGCTGCGGGTTGTCAGCTCCAGCCTCCCACTGACAGCCGCAGCCACGAGTCGGCAAACGCTGGCCCCAGCCTCCTCCTCAGGAGACGCCAGCCCCCTAGTTCGATGCCTGAGCGTTGTTAGTTTTCCCAGTCTGTCTTGCAAATGGTCCCTTAGTGTTTCCCGTTCCTGTTGTTACCCGTACCTTGTTTCCCGTGCTTTGCCCTAGTATCAAGTCGTGCCACGTCCGGTGTCATCCGCCACGTCCGGTGTCATCCGCCACATCCGGTGTCATCCGCCACGACCGGTGTCATCCGCCACGACCGGAGGAATCCGCCACGACCGGAGGAATCCGCCACGTCCGGAGGAATCCGCCACGTCCGGAGGAATCCGCCACGTCTGGCGCAACTTGCACCTCCTGTGTCATCCGCCACATCTGGCGCAACTTGCGCCTCCTGTGTCATCCGCCATGTTTGGCGCCATCTGCTGCACCTATCTCATCTGTGCCAGAGCTGCGGCCACCATCTGGTCTATTCAGGTACCCTTGTGCGGGACATTGTATTTCTGGGGTGTCCTGTTTGGCCAGCTGCCTCCCCGCTGCGGCGGTACGGCCAAGTGGGTCCACTAACCCGCTCCGTGACACTGGCGCTATCTACAGGGGGCATTGTCACTGGCGTGTGTGTGGTGTTTAACTTTACAGTGTTTGACACAATTTAATTAATGGGGACCGAGTATGGAGCTATTATATTCAGAGGCACAGAGTATAGTACTATTATAGTCAGGGGCATAGAGTGTGGCATCATGAGAATTTTATCTTCGTTTATAGGTGCGGAAATGTTGGAAAAGTGAGGAGCCGGAGACATCTGACCGGCAAACTCTGCAGAAATGGGCTGTGGCTCGGAGAAGTCATCATAGAGGTCTGGTCCCGATGGAGAAGAAAAGAGAAGAACAATGAAAAAGAATCTGAGGCGTCACATGTGAGTCACTCAATGTAAATGTTTATTCTCCCTGTGACTGATCAGTACTGTAGTCACTGTATGATCTGCAGCGAGATAATGGGTGTATAGTTCTCTTTTGTGAAACAACAACTCCCAGCATATCCTAACCCTTGTTCTGGCTATATTGGGAGCGATCGTTTTAGGTCGAACAAACTTATATGGCAAGGGTTAAACTGAATTTGCAAATGATCTCTGTACCGAGCTGTATTTGTGCTGCTGCTATATTTATGTATTGAGCTTGGTTCTGGTGCTGTACTTATGTACTAAGTTTTGTTCTGGCGCTGTATATATGTACTGAGTTTGGTTCTGGTGTTGTATTTATTTAATGAGCTTGGTTGTGGCACTGTATATATGTACTGAGTTTGGTTCTGGTGTTGTATTTATTTAATGAGCTTGGTTGTGGCACTGTATATATGTACTGAGCTGGTTTCTGGCAGGGTATATATGTACTGAGCTTTGTTCTGATTTTGTATTTATGTAATGAGCTTGGTTCTGTTACTGTATTTATGTACTGAGCTTGGCTCTGGTGTATATATGTACTGAGCTTGGTTCCGGTGCTGTATTTATGTACTGAGCTTGGCTCTGCTGTATATGTGTACTGAGCTTGGATCTGGGGCTGTATATTTGTACTGATCTTGGTTCTGGTGTTGTATTTATATTCAAATGATCTCTGTACGGAGCTGTATTTTTGCTGGTGCTGTATTTATGTATTGAGCTTGGTTCTGATGCTGTAAATATGTACTGAGGTTTGTTCTGGTGCTGTATATTTGTATTGAGCTTGGTTCTGGAGCAGTATTTATGTACTGAGCTTGGTTCTGATGTTGTATTTATATACTGAGCTTGGTTCTGGTACTGTATTTATGTACGGAGCTTGGTTCTGCGGCTGTATATATTTGCACTGAGCTTTGTTCTGGTGCTGTATATATATGTAGTGAGCGTGGTTCTGGGGCTGTATATATTTACCTTATCTTAAGGTAAAAGTAGATGTTAAATCTACTTTTACCTTAAGAGAAGGTAAATGTGTACAGTAAAAACTAAACCCAAAAAAACATGGAGGAAGCTCAGTTTTTTCCAATTCAACCATTACATGGTACTTTAAATGGTGCCTAAAAAACTACAACTCCTCTCGCAAAAAAATAATCCTTCACACACCACTCCATTGACGTAAAAATAAAAATAGTTATGACTCTAGGAAGGTGAGTGACAAATGAAAAATGGCTTGGACTATAACCTCTTCAGGCCGAAGCCATTTCAATAGAGTGGTGTGAGGGCTTATTTTTTATGGGAGGAGTTGTAGTTTCTATTGGTAGCCTCTAAAGTACCATACAATGCACTGGTAAACTGAAAAAAAATTATTTGCGTGCTGAAATTGGATAAAACTGTGATCCCTTCATGACTTTTTGGGTTTCGTTCTTACATATCTCACTGTGCGGTAAAAATGAAAACTTACATGCTGTGGCTCAATACGATTGCGGAGATACCAAATTTATATAGATTTTCTTAAATGATACTATTTTCAAAGAAAAAATAACTTTTTCTTCACATTTTTTTTTTGTGTAGCCACATTTTAAGAGCCATAAGTTTTTTATTGTTTCATCGATTGAGCGGTGTGATGCGTATATTTTGCGGGACGAGCTCTAGTTTTTCTAGGTACCATTTTTTTGTAGATGCAATTTTTTTATTACATTTTTTTAAAGAGCTAAGTTGACCAAAATTTTGGGGTTTTAAATATTTTTGGGTTCACCATGAGCGTTAAATAACGCTATATTTTAATAGTTCAGAAGCAGCTATACCAATTTTGTTACCTTTTTTTTATTTTTTACATTACTTTAGAGGAAAACTGGGAAAAGTTTTTTTTTTAAAACTTATAATTTGTTCTTTTTTTCCTTACTAAAAACTTTATTTCACTTTTTTTTTGCTAGGGGACATGAACCAGCGATTGTTAGATCGCTGGTACAATAGACTGCAATACTAATGTATTGCAGTATATTGTCATTTCCATAGGCTTCTGTTAGGCTGTATTCACACGAGGTCATTACGTCCGTAATTGGCGGACGTATTTCGGCCGCAAGTCCTGGACCAAACACAGTGCAGGGAGCTGGGCTCACCGCAGCATTTGGGGGATTAAACAGTAGGAAATCAGCACGATCACTGTTTCTGCCCATTAGTCCCGGGTGTCATCTGTAATACACAGTGACAACCGCAGCATATGGTGCAAGCACAGCGCGTGAGCGCTCCATACATCAACCCCCGCACTGACATATCTGACACGTAATTTTGCGGGAAGCAGTTAAGGGGTTAAACAGGAACTGGTTCTTTAAGGTTATATTCTTGCACAGAAGATTATTTTTTCCAGAAACCCCAAACAATTTAAAGCTCCTGACCTCTTTAGGGTCCCAATGTATTCTGCTTTCTCTCTTCTGTAATTGCTCATTCTGTTTATACAGAAAACTCTAAACTGTGCCAGATCTGTGAGGTCCAGCGCGGACCTCTACCTTGCTATGCCACATGGAGTGAAATATAGGTTAGCGAGGAGCTGGCGTAGATTTCCACTATAATTTATGCCACTTTTCTGGGATAATCATAATAAATTAGTTGGCTCCATGGCCACGCCCCTTTCCCTGGGCCACGCCCCATTTCTACAAAAGTGTGGAAAGTGGCACAAAAAAGGGCAAAAATTGCAATTTGCATTACAAATTGAGACTTTTAATACTTTTGCGACTTTTCTACGCCTGGCGTAGAAGAGTTGATAAATGACCCCCCCCCCCCCCCGCCCCTTAGTGTCTTATGTCTCTGTGTTCTTCTCCTGCTTGTAGTCCTCGCCTTCCTTACAGCTGAACTAGTGACTGGACCGTGAAGTAACAATCATTACCAGATAGAACGTCAGGTCCGCTCATTGTATAATATTACAACAGAGGATGAGGAAAGTTTCTTCGGAAGGTCCTTGTATAAACATTACAAGTTGTAGAGTCATTTACTGCTTCACATAAGCTGAGAGACTTTCCTCCGGTTCTGTCCATATTTCATGGATTTCATGACTAGATGTCACATTATAAAAGCTCTTAGCTGCCATATTTGTGCTCAGTTATATATAAACATCGTCTTGGCCGGCCTTAGGTTGGATGGCGCCCTGTGCGGGATTCTCTATTGCCGCCCTCCACAAACCAAAAATTAACCACATATATAGACACACACATACTGGAACATATATACTGCACATACATAGAGGGACATATTTAGACAAACAGGCAAATATATATATATACACATTCTGGAATAAGCGCGCACACACACAAACACACTGATAGGAACATATATACAAGCACAAAGACACATTCACAAACATACCCATATATATATATACTGTGCAGATAATGTAGTAGATGTTACCTGCAGTCCTATATAACACCACAGATATCCCACTCTGATAACTATACCCAAACATATATAAACACACAGAGGCACACATATATACACACTAACAGAGACATATATACACACACATACAGGAACATATACACACACGAACACAGAGACACATACACACACATAGACACTTACATCTCTCCTTGCTGACAGGATCACAGGTTTCTTGCAGGACGGGCTGTGACGTTGCTTCCTCCTCTGCTCTTGCTCCTCGGCTCGTTTCCTCCGTGTGTGTAACGAGGAGCAGAGGACAGAATAGGGGCAGAGCCCAGTGGTGCCCCCTACATGCTGGGAGGGTGCAGCGCCCCGTGCACTCGTACAGGTCATCCCTAAACATCGTCTCTTACACAGATCTCAAGTCTCTCGCTGTCTATTATCCGCTCAACTGACACCTGCAGTTCTATGGAGACGGCTGGTGCAGAGGAACTCTGAGGATGGGATCATTCAAAGCGTCCAATCAGAAGCTGCCAACTGGTTTGTACCACTAGGTAAACTACAAGGGTAGGCTCGGACCAAACCAATGACGGTTTTTGTGTTTGTTTCAATAAAGCAACAAGCGGTTATAGGTTTTACATATACTGTATGTATATATATATATATATATATATATATATATATATATATATACACACATACATACAGTGGAGGAAACAAGTATTTGATCCCTTGCTGATTTTGTAAGTTTGCCCACTGTCAAAGTCATGAACAGTCTAGAATTTTTAGGCTAGGTTAATTTTACCAGTGAGAGATAGATTATATAAAACAAAAAAAAAATAAAAAAATCACATTGTCAAAATGATATATATTTATTTGCATTGTGCACAGAGAAATAAGTATTTGATCCCCTACCGACCATTAAGAGTTCAGCCTCCTAAAGACCAGTTACACGCTCCAAATCAACTTGGTGCCTGCATTAAAGACAGCTGTCTTAAATGGTCACCTGTATAAAAGACTCCTGTCCACAGACTCAATAAATCAGTCTGACTCTAACCTCTACAACATGGGCAAGACCAAAGAGCTTTCTAAGGATGTCAGGGACAAGATCATAGACCTGCACAAGGCTGGAATGGCCTACAAAACCATAAGTAAGACGCTGGGTGAGAAGGAGACAACTGTTGGTGCAATAGTAAGAAAATGGAAGACATACAAAAGGACTGTCAATCGACATCGATCTGGGGCTCCATGCAAAATCTCACCTCGTGGGGTATCCTTGATCCTGAGGAAGGTGAGAGCTCAGCCGAAAACTACACAGGGGGAAGTTGTTAATGATCTCAAGGCAGCTGGGACCGCAGTCACCAAGAAAACCATTGGTAACACATTACGCCGTAATGGATTAAAATCCTGCAGTGCCCGCAAGGTCCCCCTGCTCAAGAAGGCACATGTACAGGCCCGTCTGAAGTTTGCAAATGAACATCTGGATGATTCTGAGAGTGATTGAGAGAAGGTGCTGTGGTCAGATGAGACTAAAATTGAGCTCTTTGGCATTAACTCAACTCGCCGTTTTTGGAGAAAGAGAAATGCTGCCTATGACCCAAAGAACACCGTCCCCACTGTCAAGCATGGAGGTGGAAACATTATGTTTTGGGGGTGTTTCTCTGCTAAGGGCACAGGACTACTTCACCGCATCAATGGGAGAATGGATGGAGCCATGTACCGTCAAATCCGGAGTGACAACCTCCTTCCCTCCACCAGGACATTAAAAATGGCTCGTGGCTGGGTCTTCCAGCACGACAATTACCCGAAACATACAGCCAAGGCAACAAAGGAGTGGCTCAAAAAGAAGCACATTAAGGTCATGGAGTGGCCTAGCCAGACTCCAGACCTTAATCCCATCGAAAACTTATGGAGGGAGCTGAATATCCGAGATGCCAAGCGACAGCCTCGAAATCTTAATGATTTCCAGATGATCTGCAAAGAGGAGGGGGCCAAAATTCCATCTAACATGTGTGCAAACCTCATCATCAACTACAAAAAATATGTCTGACTGCTGTGCTTGCCAACAAGGGTTTTGCCACCAAGTATTAAGTCTTGTTTGCCAAAGGGATCAAATACTTATTTCTCTGTGCACAATGCAAATAAATATATATAATTTTGACAATGGTATTTTTTTTAATTTTTTTTATATAATCTATCTCTCATTGGTAAAATTAACCTAGCCTAAAAATTCTAGACTGTTCATGTCTTTGACAGTGGGCAAACTTACAAAATCAGCAAGGGACCAAATACTTATTTCCTTCACTGTATATATATATATATATATATATATATATATATATATATATATACACACATACATTTACACACAAATAAATATATGTGTGGAAAGGAAATTATTTATTTCATCTCAAACAGAAAAATAGTGACATTACAGATTTATGGCCTGATTTGGTTTCTTTGAAACGGCCGCACTTTTCGTCTTTTTATTCCTGTCAGTGAATTAATTGTAAAAGAAAAGATTCGCCCAATATCCACGTTTTAATGTTATGTCAGTGTCTTCATCATACTGGACGGGTGAGATAGTGTGATTGATAGAAGATAAGCGGCAGTTTCCCTATTTATGGCGGTATCCAGGGGCGCAGCTAAAGGCTCATGGACTCGGGTGCAAGAATTCAGCTTGGGCCCCCCTACCACTCCCAAACACCACCACCACCATCATCATCATCATCATCAGACCCCTGCGCACACCTATGCCCAGACGCCTTGCCCAACAGCCCCCATAGTATAATGCCCCCATAGCTGCCCCCACACAGTATAATGCCCCATAACGTATAATGCCCCCCATACAGTATAATTCCCCCATATCAGCACCCATGCAGCATAATGCCCCCCCCCCACCGCAATATCAGCCCCCATCCAGTATAATGCCCCCATATGTGCATAAT
Organism: Rhinoderma darwinii; assembly: GCF_050947455.1. Classification (NCBI taxonomy): domain Eukaryota; kingdom Metazoa; phylum Chordata; class Amphibia; order Anura; family Rhinodermatidae; genus Rhinoderma; species Rhinoderma darwinii. The sequence continues at coordinate 310,796,224 of NC_134690.1, read as the reverse complement.
AGAAAAATAGCATAATTACTTATCTATCCCCGTTCCCACGTCAGGTGGAGGATCCTTCGCCTCCTCCGGTGTGGTGCTATGAGTGACTCAACGCAGGCAGGCGCGATGATGTTGCTCCATCCCGCCAGCCTGCGTCGAGCTGCTCAGGGCACAGTGAATGCTGGATCAAGGCGATGTCAGCTCCTTGCTCCAGGATTGAATGGAATCGGGACCTCTGTGAGTGACTCGCGACCCCCCGGAGGTCTTCACACGAGTCCCCAGGGGGACGCGACCCACAGTGTAGGGATGTCACGATACCAAAATTTGGACTTCGATAACGATACTTTGTTTACTTTGCCAACAGTAATAATAAAAAAAAAAGTTCTTTCGTTTTCTAATGTGAGGCACGTGGTGTGATGAATTTTGAATATGCCTCACATTAATAATAATTAACCCCATCATGTTTCTCAGTCATAATGGGTTAATATGTAAGGTACATGATGGGGTTAATTACTATTAATGTGAGGCACATGGAGGTTAAATTCAACATCGCACCTTGTGCCTCACAATTAGGCCCCATGCACACGACCGTAAATAACCTCCATTTTTGCAGACCGCAATTGCAGTCAGCAAAAATGGACCCATTCACTTTCATTGAGCGCGGGCACATTTCCGTAGTGTTACGGATGGGTGTCCGTGCCATAGAAATGTTCCGAAAATTATATAATATGTCCGTTCTTTTGCATTTTGCGGGCCGTGCTCCCATACTTTGTATGGGAGCACGGCCCGAAAATGCGGGAGGCAGCCGGCAGCTGGCCGTGCCCGCAATCGGCAGCCGGCAGCGGGCCGTGATTGCGGGCACGGTCATGTGCATGGGGCATAGAAAGCAGTTTTTATTTTTATTTTTTACAGCGTACACATCATAAATGATGCAAAAAAATTGTTGTGCAGGTTATTACGGCCGCGCCAATACCGATTATGTGTATATTTTATGTATTGAGACTTATTTTAATGTTTATTGTAAAAAAGGTGTATGTGTACTTTTTTTATTTAACATTACTTTGTTTTTACTTTATTTTTAAACTTTAATGTACTGGCATATATCTATAAGCCAGTACATTAGCCTGTGTACTGATAGTACACAGGCAGTTGTTAGGACATACCTCAGTATGCCCTAACAACAGGAAATATGGTAAGACAGCCCTGGGGTCCTTCAATGGACCCTGGGATGTCTGCCCATATATGGTATGTCCCTTAATCACGTCACAGGAATTCCCTGTGATGCGATGCAGGGGCATCCCCCCTTCTCATTTTCCCCTGAATGCTGCAGTCAGATGTGATCGCAGCATTCAGGGGAATAGCGGCGGAGAGGAGAGGTTTCTCTGATCTCCGCCATTATAGAGCGGGGCTGCGGGTGAGTAATACAGCCAATGCCCCGCTCTTGACAGTAAGTGCGCGCGCAGTCAGTATGAGGTGATGCGGCCGGCTCTGCACTAATGAGCGGCGGTTCAGGCATTGAGTATAGAACATGGGGGTGTTTTGTAGCGCGCCCGCCATGTTCTGTCTTCAGTGCCGCAGATCATTAGTGCAGCACCGGCCGCATCGCATAATCCTGACGGCACGCACATGTCAGGACTCAGGAGCGGGGCAGTGACTGTCTTACACAGCCGCAGCACCGCTCTCAGTCATGTGTTACTATACTGTATTGTGCAGTTTGGGGCGGAGAGAGGAGGGGGGCTGTGATTTAACGCCCCCCCCCCTCTCCCCGGCAAACAGCACAATACAACACATTACAAAGCATCACAATACATTTCAATACATTACAACACAATACATTACACTGCAGCTTACCTGGAGTCCTCCGCACCGACTCTTCCACTGCTCTGTCTGGAAGACGTGTCACGTGTCAACACGGTCACATGGTACACTAAGTGTACCATGTGACCGTAACCAGGAAGTGCCGGCTTCACGGCACAGAAGATTTATTTAGGAAACATGCTGTATGGCAACTGCGACCCCTATAGCTATGCCACTGGCGGTATCACAACAGTAACCACATTGGCCTCTCACATTATTAATGAATAGCTGCGAGGCCTCCCCTCCTGAATAGTGGATGTATGTAAAGTATAGGGTAAGGGCACACAGGGGGGGATACGCTGCGTAAAAGTACACAGCGTATCCGCCATGGGTGCCGCAAGGAATTTCGCCAGAAAAACTGCACAGAATTGTGGTGCAGTTTTTCGTTTGGAATCTCCACTGGGGAAATAATGCTAGAAAAAAAACACTTTTTTCGGATTCGTGATTTTTGTCGGCGGAATCACAGCTTTTCCATTGCAAAAATCACAACATTTGCCTATTTGTTGCGAGTGTTAACCCCCCCCCCATTAAATTAAATGGAAAAAACCCGAAACAGACGAGCAGCGATTCCGCAGAATAAAGTGACAGGCTGCGGATTTAAAAAACGCACCGCAGGTCAATTTATGAAACTGTTTCTCAGCATATTTGTTCAAATTTAATCCACTCTGCTGTTACTATAATACGCAATTAAATCAGTTTTCGAAAATTAACAGTGTTTACACTGAGGGTATGCTCACACGCTAAAGAAAAATCGGCTGTAAAATACGGATGTTTTTAAGGGAAAACGGCCTCTGATTTTTAACTGCTTTTAAGCAAATGTTTTTTTTGGAGCTGTTTTTTTTTATTGACAATGAAAAACTGCTCCAGAAACGACTCAAGAAGTGACATGCACTTTGTTTTCACAAAGCGTTTTTTTTTACTACAGGGTGTAATCAGGGGCGTAGCTAGGGGGGGGGGAGGAGGGGCATGTGCCCCGGGCGCAACTTAGAGGGGGCGCCAGCACCAACCCCTCCTGCACTATAATTGTACCTGCGTTTATAGGACACAGGTACAATTAGAACCAATGAATGGCCGGGTACGTTCCGTGGCCATGAATGGCGGATTATCATGGTACATTCTGGTTTTGTCGCGATTTTGCCACAAATCGCTGCAAAAACTGCATTGTGTATGTCCTGCAAAAGGACCTTTAGACATAAGGTCACATGACCTCATCTCTGAAGTTCTCACTATTGCTTAGAGACCGGCTGGTCACATGACCTCATCTCTGAAGTTCTCACTATTGCTTAGAGACCTGCTGGTCACATGACTGCAGGACTTCAGCAGCAGCGACTCCACAGAGAAGACTGACTATGTAAGTATAAGGGGATTGATTTGTTTAATGGGACTGTATTTAGGGGTCTGGTGTGGGGTCTGTTTTTAGGGGGCCTGGTTTGGGGTCTGTATTTAGGGGGTCTGGTCTGGGGTCTATCAGTTTAAGGGATTTAGGGTCTGTATATTTAGGGGTCTGTTAGTTTAAGTGGTCTGGGGTCGGTATTTAGGGGGTCTGTATTAATTTATGGGGTCTGTTACCATTCCCATTGTCAGGAGGATGTGTCCCTACACGATGTGATACTATCAGCGATGGTTGGAGACTGTCAGTATGTAGTGACACAGCTCTTTAACAAGGGGAATCGTAACACCATTTGTCAATGCTCACACAAAAAGGTGGTGTTCACTATAGACATGGCAGAGCTGCGGTGGGGAAGGGGGGCCCCTAAGAACAGCCCATGGTCTACTTAATCCGCCACTGATGGCCATTCAGCGCCTTTCTACAAGTGAAGCGGCTCGATACTTTTCGCCGCTTGCATCGTTGAAAGGCGCTGATTGACAGAGAAGAGTTCAACCCCAGGAGACCTGCGCAGAAGAGAGCAGGTCTCCATTGCTGCCGGACGGTGTGGGAACGGGATTAAGGAGAGTTTGAATAGTTTGTTATTTTATCGTAATAAAAAAAAGTGTGTGGCATTATCTACAGGGGTGGCTTTACCTACGGGGGGGGGCTTTTTCTATGGTGGGGCTACATCTACAGGTGGGCTATATCTACAGGGGGGCTATACGTGGAGCACTATATACAGGGGTGGGCTATCTGTAGAGCACTATAGGGGGAAGCTATATGTGGGACATTATACAGTGGTGGGTGGGTGGGTGGGTGTGTGTGTGTGTGTGTGTGTGTGTGTGTGTGTGTGTGTGTGTGTGTGTGTGTGTGTGTGTGTGTGTGTGTGTGTGTGTGTGTGTGTGTGACATGGTGTATGGTGCTATTATAATTAGAGGTGCAGTGTATGGCGCTATTATATTTAGGGGCGTAGTGTGTGGTATAATGAGAACTTTATCTTTGTTTATAGGTGGAGAAATGTAGGAAAAGTGAGAAGCTGAAGACATCTGAGCAAACTGCAGAAATGGGTTGTGACCTGGAGAATTCATCATAGAGGTCTGGACCGGATGGAGAAAAAGAACTAGAATCTGAGACGTCACCGGTGAGTCACAATGTAAATGTCCATTCTGCCTCTAATCAGCACTGTAGACACTGTATGATTTGCAGCGGGCTGATGGGTGGTAGGATTATGATATGATTTTTTTTGTTATGAAACAGCATCTCCTAGCATATCCTTACCATTGTTCGGACCATGCTGGGTGTTGGTGCTGTGTATATGTTTTGAGCTTGATTCTGGGGATGTATTTATGTACTGAGCACTATTATGGTGTTGTGTATAGAGCTGTATTGCTTGTAAAATGTATAATGTTTTTATGCTCGAGTTACATAAAAAGAAATGTGGAAAAGAAATGACACGTCGACTGGTAGAGAAAACAAACATTGCGAGGGGGAAGCTGTCGGGAAAGAGGTTGGGGGGGGCGCCAAACTGAATCTTTGCCCCGGGTACTGGAGAACCTAGCTACGCCTCTGGTGTAATACTATCTCATGCCTCCCATCCAGCAGATGGCACTGCAGGAGCGCCAAGAACACTCACCCTGGGAGCCGCACCATCCTGGCCTGCCTCCGGTCCCCTGGAAGAGCTCCAGGCGGGCTCTCTAGGTGAGCTTGCCGCGCTGGAGACATAAGACGACGCCTCAGTCTGCTGAACCACCAATGAAGGAAGCCTTTCCAGCCGACCGGGCCCACGTTGCTCTATCGGTCTCTTCATTCGACTGCGGTCACAAGGGCCGACTGCCCGCCGCACTGGATGACAGGGGCCTGACCGCTCCTTCCTGCTGCCCTCACACGCACACCGGAAACTGCCGCCATCTCTCCCACCGGCCTCGGACCATCCACGCCACTGCTCCCTGCCTCCGGAACCTCCACAGCAGGTAAGGGGGGGGTAACTGCTCCTGCACCCACCCTAGCCCCTTCTCCACTGCTGGTACACTAATCCTCTCCTGCAACCGCTCTAAGCCCTCCATCTATAGTCTAGGCCCTAAACTGACCTAAAAACTGATAGCTACCCTGACACTGGCTGCACACACCTGCTCCTCACAAACTTTTTCAAGCCATAAAATGGCTTCCTTGCCTACTACCTATATATATTACAATCTATAATCACAATACCCCTCTACCTGACCCCTTGCAGGCCCAGAACCATCATGACCGCCCTCTGCCCAGCTTAGCTTAGCTCTGGGCTCACAATAGCGACTGCGGCATCTGAAGTGTTAAGAAGAGGGGTGACACCCTCTAATAATCTATCGCCCAACCCAACGGCACGATCGCAGGCTGCTGATTGGCATGGCAACCTGGGGGCCTAATGAGGGGCCCCAGGTCTGCCATCTCTGCACTCCTATTAAGACTTGCCTCCGGCAGGGCTTAGTAGGAGTCTGTCAGAATCACAATATACTTCAGTACATTAGTAGTGCAATAGTATCATGCAAGCGATGCAATGATTGCTGGGTCAAGTCCCCTAAGGGGATTACTGTAAAACAAAAGTTTTATGTTTATGTACACAAAGTTAAAAAATAAAAAATACCCTCTAAAGCAGGGGTTTCAAGCAAGCGGCCCGCATGTGGCCCCTGACGCGGTCATCTGCGACCCGTGGGACAGAGCCGCTAGTGCAGGCTCTGCTCCGGGATTCTGTGGAATTCCCTGACTTCGATGTCCACATATGGACAGCGATGTCTGGGGCTTCCCCAGAGCCAGAGTCCCGGGCAGAGCGCTAGTATGTCTGGGGCTTCCCCAGAGCCGGAGTCCCAGGCAAAGCGCTAGTATAGGCTCTGCTCCGGAACTCTGGGGAAGCCTCTGACATCGCTGTCCAGTATCTACAGAGGGCACTGTGGCATTATCTACAGAGGGCACTGTGGCATTATCTACAGAGGGCACTGTGGCATTATCTACAGAGGGCACTGTGGCATTATCTACAGAGGGCACTGTGGCATTATCTACAGAGGGCACTGTGGCATTATCTACAGAGGGCACTGTGGCATTATCTACAGAGGGCACTGTGGCATTATCTACAGAGGGCACTGTGGCATTATCTACAGAGGGCACTGTGGCATTATCTACAGAGGGCACTGTGGCATTATCTACAGAGGGCACTGTGGCATTATCTACAGAGGGCACTGTGGCATTATCTACAGAGGGCACTGTGGCATTATCTACAGAGGGCACTGTGGCAGTATCTACAAAGGGCACTGTGGCAGTATCTACAAAGGGCACTGTGGCATTATCTACAGAGGGCACTGTAGCATTATCTACAGAGGGCACTGTAGCATTATCTACAGAGGGCACTGTAGCATTATCTACAGAGGGCACTGTAGCATTATCTACAGAGGGACTGTCCAATCTTGACATGTGTGTCTGCCAAACGCTGCCAACTGAGCCGCCGGACTGCATTTAGCGATACAAACTGGAAAACGGAATTGTTGAAATAAGCACGTGGAGAAATATCTCAAATTTTAAACCTAGCAGTATTATTATAGTAATGTAGTATTATTATAGTAATGTAGTATTATTATTATTATAGTAATATAGTGTTATAGTAGTTCAAATAACTAATTGATTGACAATAATTTTGTATTGTATCAAATTTGAAAGTAATGCAGCCCTTCAACTTCCAATTTTTTCTAGATGCGGCCCACTTACCCGGCCGAATTTGAGACCCCTAGGAAAGACAGTGAGAACAGTATATAGGGAATATAGGACATACGATGAGGCTAGTATACAGGGAATATAGGACATGCAGTGAGGACAGTATACAAGGCATATAGGACATTAAATGAGGACAATATACTGGGAGTATAATACATAGTGAGGACAGTATAAAGGAAATAAAGGACATACAGTGAGGACAGTATACAGGGAATATAGGACATACAGTGAGGACAATATACATGGAATATAGGACATACAGTGAGCACAATATACAGAGAATATAGGACAAAGTTAGAACAGTATACTGGGAATATAGTACATATAGTGGGGGCAATATACAGAGTATATAGGACATACAGTAAGGACAGGGCATATAGTACATATAGTGAGGACAGTATACTGGGAATATAGGACATAGGGAGGACAGCATACTGGGAATATAGGACATACAGTGAGGACAGTATACTGGGAATATAGGACATACAGTGAGGACAGTATACAGGGAATATAGGACATACTGTGAGGAAAGTATACTGGGAATATAGTACATGTAGTGAGGACTGTATACAGGGAATATAGAACATACAGAAGGGACAGGATACTGCGAATTTACTACATATAGTGAGGACAGTATACAGGGAATATAAAACATACAGTGAGGACAGTATACAAGGCATATAGGACATACAGTGAGGAAAGAATACTGGGAATATAAGACACAGTGAGGACAATATACGAAGATTATAAGAGATACAGTGAGGGCAGTATACTGGGAAAAAAGTACATAACGTGTGGACAGTATACAGGGAATATAGGACATACAGTGCGGACAGTATACAGGGAATATAGGACATACCGTGCAGTCAGTATACAGAAAATATAGGACATACGGTGAGGAAAGTATACTGGGAATATAGTACATGTAGTGAGGACTGTATACAGGGAATATAGGACATACAGTGGGGGCAATATACAGAGTATATAGGACATACAGTAAGGACAGTATACAGGGAATATAGGACTTCCAGGGAGGACAGTATACTGGGAATTTAGTACATATAGTGAGGACAGTATACATGGAAAACAGTACATATAGTGAGGACAGTATACAGGGAATATAGGACTTCCAGGGAGGACAGTATACTGGGAATTTAGTACATATAGTGAGGACAGTATACAGTGAATATAGGAAATACAGTGAGGACAGTATACTGGGAATTTAGTACATATAGTGAGGACAGTATACATGGAATATAAGACATACAATGAGGACAGTATTATGTTTTATTTGGTTTCAGCGAATTGTCAGAGAAAAGAATGTACTTAGAAACTCGGCCTGCAGGGGACTAGATAACGAGAAGTCACATTTTACTGTGTTTCCAAAGAATAACAGTCTAGAAAAGTCTATAAGTCCCCATCACATCAAGTTTTTAGCCTCCACTTAATGTATATGCCAGGAACAGCTCCCGACATATACGTTAAACATAGACAGTGACAGATACTAAATAGTGGCATCTGCCAAGCATAGACTACAATAGCGTACGTTAAATGTATGATTCATTATCTCTCATGACCCCTTTCAAGACATATACGTTAAACGGATGCCATAATAGCCTATAGGGGAAGGATGCCACTGTTAGGCATCTGTCACAGGCATCTGACTCCCATCGACGGATCAATTTAACATATACATGTCATGAAAATCTATTGTAAATCCTATGACTTATACATGAAACGGAGGCCTGTGACGTATGCTATATAGTGGTATACATCACGCATAGTCTTCCATGCTTAAAAACATATACCACGCATTGTACATTTCTTGAGGGATTCCGTTGTATGGAATAGCGTATACCAGCCTGACTTAGGCCAAAAGGACACTTTTTTTTTTTTTACCCGTCAGGCTAGTGGAGACCTATGGACACTTTACTGTGTAGATTGGGACAGATCAACTAAACGTTGGGTTAAAAAGTGATCAATATCATGTCAAAATCTGTCAATTACAATATATGTGTAACACCCCTTTGGGCCGACCTCTGTAGGCAGGGTGTATTGTAGTTCTCACCTCACTATGGCGCAGTGCCTCCACCCGAATCTTGCTAGGAGCTCTATACGAAAGCAGGAGGGTATTCCTCTTCTGCCAGGGGTCGACTCGGGAAACCCCCACCTGAGCTCAGTACACACTCACAAGCGGTTATGGTGAAACTACTCAACCATTTTATTTAGGGAAAGGTAAAGTCAGTTTGCACTTTTACCAGTATAGGGAACACCGCCCAGTTGTGTGCCGTCGTTTAGTTCGGGTCGCACAAGTAGGTAGGGACAGAGGTTTGGGAAGAACAGGGACCTCACGGTTTACTGTGTATTTGGGGTCCTAAAAATATGCTGGGGGACCGGCCTAGCCCAGCTCACCCCTGGCAGGCCAGAAGGGAACATTCCATTAGTTTCTTGAGGTGGTTATCAAGGTCCTAATATTTGGGAACCAGGTAGGGGAGGGCCCGACCACATCCTCCCATATTATACCAGAAGAATAATTTCCTAGCAAAGTTTTCTAAACTGTAAAGAAGGAAAGGACCTAAAAAGGTGCAGAGCGTGTCCAAAAAGAGGGATAAGAAAGGACACCATCAGTGAGACTCCTGCCCGAAAATACCTGACCTGTCCATAAAGGATTCCGTCATAGCGTACCACACATCTACAGTGAAGGAAATAAGTATTTGATCCCTTGCTGATTTTGTAAGTTTGCCCACTGTCAAAGACATGAACAGTCTAGAATTTTTAGGCTAGGTTAATTTTACCAGTGAGAGATAGATTATATAAAAAAAAAAAAAACAAAGTCAAAATTATATATATTTATTTGCATTGTGCACAGAGAAATAAGTATTTGATCCACTACCAACCCTTAAGAGTTCAGCCTCCTCCAGACCAGTTACATGCTCCAAATCAACTTGGTGCCTGCATTAAAGACAGCTGTCTTAAATGGTCACCTGTATAAAAGACTCCTGTCCACAGACTCAATTAATCAGTCTGACTAACCTCTACAACATGGGCAAGACCAAAGAGCTTTCCAAGGATGTCAGGGAAAGATCATAGACCTGCACAAGGCTGGAATGGGCTACAAAACCATAAGTAAGACGCTGGGTGAGAAGGAGACAACTGTTGGTGCAATAGTAAGAAAATGGAAGACATACAAAATGACTGTCAATCGACATCGATCTGGGGCTCCATGCAAAATCTCACCTCGTGGGGTATCCTTTATCCTGAGGAAGGTGAGAGCTCAGCCGAAAACTACACAGGGGGAACTTGTTAATGATCTCAAGGCAGCTGGGACCACAGTCACCAAGAAAACGATTGGTAACACATTATGCCGTAATGGATTAAAATCCTGCAGTGCCCGCAAGGTCCCCCTTCTCAAGAAGGCACATGTACAGGCCCGTCTGAAGTTTGCAAATGAACATCTGGATGATTCTGAGAGTGATTCGGAGAAGGTGCTGTGGTCAGATGAGACTAAAATTGAGCTCTTTGGCATTAACTCAACTCGCCTTGTTTGGAGTTAGAGAAATGCTGCCTATGACCCAAAGAACACCGTCCCCACTGTCAAGCATGGAGGTGGAAACATTATATTTTGGGGGTGTTTCTCTGCTAAGGGCACAGGACTACTTCACCACATCAATGGGAGAATGGATGGAGCCATGTACCATCAAATCCGGAGTGACAACCTCCTTCCCTCCACCAGGACATTAAAAATGGCTCTTGGCTGGGTCTTCCAGCACGACAATGACCCGAAACATACAGCCAAGGCAGCAAAGGAGTGGCTCAAAAAGAAGCACATTAAGGTCATGGAGTGGCCTAGCCAGTCTACAGACCTTAATCCCATCGAAAACTTATGGAGGGAACTGAAGATCAGAGTTGCCAAGCGACAGCCTCGAAATCTTAATGATTTAGAGATGATCTGCAAAGAGGAGTGGGCCAAAATTCCATCTAACATGTGTGCAAACCTCATCAACTACAAAAAATGTCTGACTGCTGTGCTTGCCAACAAGGGTTTTGCCACCAAGTATTAAGTCTTGTTTGCCAAAGGGATCAAATACTTATTTCTCTGTGCACAATGCAAATAAATAAACATAATTTTGACAATGTGATTTTCTTTTTTTTTTATATATATATATATATATATATATATAATCTATCTCTCACTGGTAAAATTAACCTAGCCTAAAAATTCTAGACTGTTCATGTCTTTGACAGTGGGCAAACTTACAAAATCAGCAAGGGATCAAATACTTATTTCCTTCACTGTTTGTATTATCCTGGTGCTGATAGCGTGCCACTGCGTTCTAAAATAGACATCATGGACCGCTTGTTAAAAAGCCATTGCTTCTTCCGATAGTATCTTGTGTGTATAAACACCGTCCGGCATCGGTGCCAAAAAGGGATCGTACAAGTAGGTAGGGACAGAGGTTTGGGAAGAACAGGGACTTCACTGTTTACGGTCTATTTGTTCATGACAGATAGGGTCCTAAAAATCTGCCTTTGGCCTGATGAAGACGCCAGTCCGGCGTTGAAACGCGTAGCCCTCGTCCCTGTATACTTAAATTAAATTATGAACCTCGTTTAGCCCTTTTGCCTTTATTAGCAGCGCCTTTGGTCCCCTTTATTGCATTTACCTGACAACAAACACAGTTTTGTTGCGATTACGGATCCGGCAGCAGCTTTTTTACACTTCTCCCTGTTGTGATACCTGCCAGTGTCTACAACTTAAGGTGAGCACTTTCCAATTTTTAGGAGTTCTATTCTAATTACCATTTACCTGCACTATGTGGCGTCGTGTCTCTTTTACTCTTTCTTAGGACTGAGTCATGACACTCCTGGAGGAGCATCAGCCGGAGGTGTAGGGGTACAAACAATTTGCCCTCTGAAAGGGGCAGAATCCTGGCTGGCCGTGATCTCTGTGGTCAGGTCAGAGTCCACAGTTGCCACTACCGCACCAGGAAGCAATACTCCTTCGGGTTTGGTCTCAGGTGGAGGGGTGGCCAGAAAACTACGGGACAAAGCATCCGCTTTAATATTCTTTGAACCAGGCCTGTAGGTAACAACAAAATTGAACCTGGATGATTTCCTAGACAAAATCTCTCTCCCTAACTTATCCCTTGATCAAAAAAACATTTTGAACAAAGAAATATTGTTAGATGAAGTCTTGGCTGCAATTGGGTCATTAAAACCGAACAAAACTCTTGGCCCACATGCACTTACAAAACGAATATTATAAATTTTTTAAGACACTACTGGCTCCTTATTTACTCAAAATGTTTCGCCAACTTTCCATTTCCGGGCATTTGTCCGAACGAAATGCTTCATGCCTTGATCATTACTTTACCAACAACGGGTAAATCCCCAGACCTTCCAGCAAATTTTCGCCCAATATCATCACTGAACACAGATTTAAAACTCGATGCAAAAATGTTTGCTACTCGCTTAGTTGATGTTTTACCACAATTAATAAAAAATGACCAAGTGGGCTTTATTAAAGGCCGTCAAACTTTGGATGGAGCCAGTAGATTCTTGGACATTGAAACGGTGGAGGCCCCTCAGACCCCTTCTCTGCTTCTCTCCTTGGATGCGGAGAAGGCGTTTGACAGGGTTCATTGGGGCTATTTGGTATCTACTTTGAAAAAATGTGGGTTTGACGGACTGTTTCTATCTGCAATTATGTCTCTATATTCTAACCCTAGTGCTTCAGTCTATACGTCAGGTTTCCTTTCATCACCTTTCACAATAACAAACGGCACAAGACAGGGCTGCCCCATGTCACCATTAATCTTCGCAATGATAATGGAACCCTTTGCGGAAAACATATCAGAAAATCTGAAACTATATCTGGAATTTCAATTGGTTCTCGGGAACATCGCATAGGTCTTTTCGCAGACTATGTACTAATCGTGTTAACTGACCCTAAAAATTCCCTTTCGTCGGTCATGAATATTATACATGAATTTAGCGCCGCTTCTTACTACAAAATTAACGCATCAAAAGCTCAAATCCTTAATTTAGGGTTCAAAAATTCCATTACACGTGAAATATCTAACACGTACAGCTTTAATTGGGTTAAAACCGCTCTCCCTTAGGCCTCATGCACACGACCGTAAAAACACCCGTTATTACGGGTCGTAATTACGACCCGAAATAACGGGCCCATAGACTTCTGTTGGCCACGGGTACCTTCCCGTTTTCTCACGGGAAGTTGCCCGTGCCGTTAAAAAGATAGAACATGTTCTATTTTTTTATTTTACGGGCCGTGCTCCTATACTTTATAATGGGAGCACGGCTAGGAAAAACTACCGGCTGCCCGTGGCCTGCCGTGCTCATAATTACGAGTCGTAATTACGAGTCGTAATTACGAGTCGTAATTACGAGTCGTAATTACGAGCACGGTCGTGTGCATGAGGCCTTACCTGGGGATAAAACTCACTTTTCCCACTTCAAATTTATTCAATCTCAATTATGCTGCTCTCTTAGATACAATTCGAGCAGATATGAAAAAATTTAATACTCAAGGTATCTCTTGGTTGGGCAGGATTTCTGCATTTAAAATGGTTATACTGCCAAAAATCTTATATATATTCATAAACATTCCCATTTTCTTACCTATATAAACTTCAATCGACTGTGCAAAAATACATTTGGGGTAAGACGAAACCCAGGGTTAAATCCAATATCTTACACTTAATCGTGAAGGGGGCCTAAAGACTCCCTCGGTTGTCCAATTATTATAGAGCAGTGATTCTAGACCAAATGAGATCCCTCTGGTCAGAGGATAGAACAAAGCTATGAGTGGATATTGAACTTCATTTCCTGAATAACCACCTTCTAAAACACCATTTAACTGTTTCCACAGCTTTTAAAACAAATTTCAATCCCCCTCTCAACTTTAAGAGCGACATCTCTAGTTTGGAAACTAGTCTCTAGGAGAGAGGACCTTTTAAAATTTGACCAATACTCAGAACCTCTAGAGGTCCTAGAATTGGCAATACCTGGGTTGTGTCTCCCCATATGGAAGGAAAGGGGTATTATAAATATAGGAATGCTCTGGCAGGATGATCGTCTAGTGTCCTTTCAATTCCTCAATACCACTTATAGTATTCCCCACACGGAATTCTTTAAATTTCTTCAAATCCGCCACTTAGTACAGGGTTTTTCTCCTCCAAATCACCTATCCGTATCTAGTCTTTTCAATGTTTGGCTACAGTCTCCCCAACCTTATAAAAAGGGCATCTCGAGATGATACCAGTTAATAAAACAGGAAAACATTGACCCACTTTCTCACCTAAAAGAGGTATGGGAACATGATCTAAACTTACAAATCTCTACAGACCAATGGGTATCGTCTTGCAACTCAGTCAACAAAACGTCAAAATGCCTTGCACATCTAGAAAACTCTTGGAAATTTTTTTATCGCTGGTATCTAACCCCGGTGAAACTCCAAAAGATATTTCCTAGGTTTTCCACCAATTGTTGGAAAAGTAAGACCTCAGAGGGAACTTACCTACATCTCTGGTGGGAATGCCCTGCAGTCATAACACTATGGACTAAAGTGTATGACTTATTATCAAGATTATGTAAGGTCCACATCACACCAAACCCAGGCCTGGCATTACTAGGTTTAGGCCTAGAACAATTCCCTACTGATCATATCACAACCATATCACACTCTTTAATCACAACTAGGTTGAAAATTGCCCAACATTGGAAGGGCGACTGTCAGCCAACATTGAAAATGATAATCAAAAGGTATTAACGACAACTGTTGGCATGAACTTACTTATGCTGGCATTAACTGTAAGCGTTCTATGCTACTATCGAAATGGAAACTGTGGCTAGATTCTCCACACACTATCCAGCCATCGAATTTTTAGGAAACTTGGTAATTCATTCATATAGTAGTATCCCATTCTGCTCTTGTCATTCGCACACATACGAGTCTACATTTGGTTGCAGTTGTGTCCTTATCAATGATTGACTATCATTGTATATGTATACACATAGCAGTTTTTGTTTTTTATGTAATGTATTATTTGAATGTTTTCAAATGTACTTACCTTTCTTTGTATTTGATATACCTTTCAATAAAAAGTTAATTGGAAAAAAAAAGAAAAAAATTGAACCTGGTAAAAAAAAATACAGCCCATCTAGCCTGTGTAGGGTTGAGTCTCTTGGCTGAATCTAGAAAGACTAAATTTTTATGGTCAGTGAGGACCGTGACTCGATGTCTCGCCCCTTTGAGAAAATGGCGCCATTCCTCCAAAGCCCATTTGATGGCCAGCAGTTCCCGATTACACACATCTTAATTTTGCTCAGTGGGAGAGAACTTATGGGAAAAGAAGGCACAGGGTCGGGGGTGAGTGTGAGAAGTAGGACCCTGAGACAATACTGCTCCCACACCCACCTCGGAAGCATCCACCTCCACAATAAAGGGTTGAGTTTGATCCGGTTGGATTAGTACCGGGGCAGAGGAAAAGCACCCCTTAAGGAGCTCGAAGGCTCGGACCGCCTCCAGAGACCAGTGGAGGAGATGCGCACTTTTACGGGTGAGGTCCGTAAGGGGGTTTGGCGATTACTGAAAATGTTTAGATAAAACGTCTGTAATAATTAGCGAACCCTAAAAACCTTTGCAGGGCTTTGAGGGAAGCAGGCCGAACCCAGTTAGATACTGCCTGGACCCTGGCAGGATCCATGCGGAAATCCTCAGGGCTAAGGATGTGTCCCAAGAAAGGCATCTCTTGAATACCAAAACTAAATTTTTCAAATTTAGCGAACAAATTATTCTCCCTGAGAAGGTGGATGACAGTCCTGACATGTTTGACGCGCGAGTCCCAGTCTTTGGAAAACACCAAAATGTCATCTAAGTATACCACCAAGAAGAGCCCCAGACAGTCTCTAAAAATATAATTTAGGAAAGTTTGGAACACAGCTGGCGCATTACATAGACCGAAGGGCATCACCAGGTACTCAAAGTGCCCTCTGGGGGTATTAAAGGCAGTCTTCCACTCCTCCCCCTTACGAACACTAATCAGGTTATAGGCCCCACCGCAGGTCAAACTTAGAGAACCATTGAGCCCCCTGAACCTGATTAAAGCGATCGGGGATGAGCAGAAGTGGGTTTTGGTTCTTTATGGTAATATTGTTAAGCTGACGGTAGTCAATACAGGGTCGGAGCCCCTCGTCTTTCTTCCCCACAAAGAAGAAACCAGCGCCTACAGGTGATGAGGAGGGGCGGATGTACCCCTTGACCAGGTTCTCCTGGATATACTCCCTCATCGCTTCATGCTCAGGGCAAGATAGATTAAAGATTCTACCTTTGGGGAGCTTTGCTCCAGGTACCAGGTCGATTGCGCAATCGTGTATTAGATGAGGAGGTAACTCTTCAGAGGCTTTTTTTGAAAAGACGTCACTGAAGTCCTGAATAAATTCAGGAAGAGTGTTCCCCTCCTCAATGAGATTGACCCTTAAGGTGGACATACAAGATGACAAACAGTTCTTACCCCAAGTAACAAGTTCCCCCGTCACCCAATCTAAGATGGGGTTATGCTTGCGCAACCAGGGGAGACCTAATAAAATCTCGGTGGATAGCCCCTTAAGGACAAACATAGTACGTTCCTCCAAGTGAATTGAACCCATCTTTAAACAAAACACAGGGGTAGACTGGAAAACGTGCCCGCAAGCTAACGGAGAGGAGTCTACCCCTACCAGGGGAATAGGAACAGACAAATCAATAAGGGGTAAACCAATCAACAAAGCAAAACTGTGGGAAATAAAATTGGCAACGGACCCTGAGTCCACAAACGCAGAACTTATCCCAGTCTTGCCCAAAAATGACATCTGGGCTGGCAACAATACCTTATTAAAACGAATGGGAGACACCTGTGCGCCTAAGTGACCTCCTTGATGACCACTTAGTCGCGGTAGTTTTCCGGAGTCTTTTTTTTTGCATTTGGGACAGGCCCTGAGTAGATAGTCCACGTCTCCACAGTAGAAGCAGAAGGCATTTTTGCGGCGGAACTCCCTGCAAACTTTCGGATCTCCTGTGATCCCTATCTTCATCTGCTCCTCCTGGTAGTCAGCTGAAGAAGACGGCACTGGGACAGCTCGAGACCTAGGAGGATCGACTGGAGTAGGAGGACCGTACCGTTCCTGCCGATGCTCCGCTGCCGGATGCGTCGGTCGAGACGGACAGTGAGATTCATGAGCTAATCTAGGGAGTTGGGGGGGGGGGGGGGGTCAACCTACTAGCAGGTCTTTCAGGGTATCAGTCAGTCCTAGCCCGAAGTGGTACCTCAGGGCTGAGTCACCCCAGGTAGATTCCACAGACCACTTCCTAAGCTCAGAGCAGTACTCCTCTACCGGCCTCTTACCGTGACGAAGTCCCCCTAACGGAGTTTCAGATAACGCTGTCCTGTCAGGTTCGTCATAGATATATCCCAGGGCGGAAAAGAAGGTGTCGACAGAGGAGCGTTGGGGACTAGTGGGAGATAAGTAAATTGCCCAATCCTGGGGGTCCTTCAGTAGACAGGATATGATGATCCCCACACGTTGAGACTCAGAGCCAGAAGAATGGGACCGTAACTGAAAATAAAGCATGCAGCTCTCATGAAAAGATGCAAGAAACGATCGGGTAACTTTTTGGGGTTCCAGCACTGGTGCAGGAGGGTAGGCTGCCACGGGTAACACAGGGGCGGCCACCTGTGGGAAATGCTCCTGCTGGTAGACTCTCTGGGCCAGATCCTGCACCAATTGGGTGAAACCATTCATTTGCTCTGTTAACACTACCAAAGGGTCCATGGCAACCAAAGCCAGACAACAGGGAAGAGCAGGTAAAACGTCTGTAATTCTGTCATGAACAAATACACAGCAAATGGTGAGGTCTCCGTTCTTCCCAAATCTCTGTCCCTCCCTACTTGTGCGACCTGACCTAAACGAGTGCACACAACTGGGCAGCGTTCCCTATACTGGTAAAAGTGAAACTGACAAGGAGATAAGACAAAGACAGTACGAAATAACAAAGGGTCACGGAGGGAGAGGCAGGGCAATTGCGCAGTGGACAAGTCTGGGCGCAAAAGGCGGAGTCAGGGTCAAACCGGGAAAGTACGGAAAAATAAAAAAGTCAGAAGGCAAAGAAAAGTCAGGAGACCAGCCGAGGTCAGGTCACAAAAAGTCAAAAAGCAAGTTGCTCAGGGGAGTCTGAAACTCTAAATTACAGACAAAGGCCAACTATCCCAGGCTGAACTAAATAAGGAGAGGGTGGGAGCTCAGGAACATCAGCCAGGCTTTGATTGGCCTGACGCTCCTGAGCTCCTATTGGCTGCAGACTGCCTCTGTCTGCCAGACCGGGCGACGCCCGAGCGAGTAACTCTCGATGTCCTGGAGACCGAGGGAGCCGCAGGCAGAGTACGTGACACCATCATTCCCTTGACCACCCCCGTGGCCGCGCTACACCTGTGACGTCTGTTAGAACACTTTTCTATAGGGCTGGTGTTAGGAGGGGGGGTCAAACTGGGCAAATGCCCAGGGCCACCATCCCCACAGGGTCTCCTGGATAAACATATCAGCCCACTGTTATCAGTGGGTCCCTCTCCCATCTGGGTCAGGTAGCAACCACTACAATCACAACTGGGCCTGGAAGAGAAGGGGGCCTGTTAATGGCAGCATTACTATATGGGGGCACTATTACTGTATGGGTGCACAAAGGGGGCACTATTATTGTGTGGGGCACGAAGTGGGTTGCATTACTACTATCTGGGGCACTGTGGATGACGAGTTTGTTTAGAGGATGGGGTATAGGTGGGATGAATGCAAGAAAAGCAGGAAACCAACTTGTCTGTATTTTAAATTCTGCAGAAGGGATTCATGGGTAGAAGTCGTCGTCTTAGGTTTCTGGGCAGGATGGAGAAGAAAAGGGAAAGTGAACAAATCTAATCTGAGAAGACGTCACCTGTGAGTCACTGGATGTCACTGTGATGTATATGGTCTACAACCCTCCTGTGTAGGACCGGTATTTACCACTATATGGTCACTGGATGTCATTGTACTGTAATCACTTATATGGTCTGTAGAGCCCCTGTGTAGGACCGGTTTCTACCACTATTTGGTCACTGGATGTCACTGTACTGTAATCACTTATATGGTCTGTAGAGCCCCTGTGTAGGACCGGCATCTATGACTATATGGTCATTATAAGGTGGTAATATTGGTTTTTGTTCAGTGCTTTTGATTCAGTAACAGTATGGTAATATTATTCAGTCACTATGTGGTCATTGTTTGGCGGAAGTATTGAGTAACTATGCAGGTAAGAGCCTATTCACATCTGCGTTGGAGGCTCTGTGATATATCTGGACGAAAATACCGGAAACCATAGCGCAGCCTGCTGCGCTTTTGTTTTTGGTATAACCACGGACACCTTGACGGAAACCAGACGGTAATTTGTTGGTTCTAGTCCTCAACATAAACACTGACGCAGGTTTGAACAGGCCCGAAGCGGGATCAGTTTGCGTGTACGATCCCAACCTGAAAATACAACCAGCTGCCGTCTTTTAACAATTGAAAGCCCGGTTACCTCTACCACCTTTATAGCGTAGGTGCTGTGTGCTTGCCCCCCCCCCCCCAAGCTAAAATTTGTGGCCTGTATATCAGGATATTTTTTTTCTTGGGATGAGAGGTGATCATAAAACAGTAATTTTTTTTATTTTTTTTTTAAAGCGTTGATGGCCTAGACAACCTGTTAACTTTATTCGGCAGTTAACTACGATTACGGCCATACCAAATTGATAGTATATTTTTTATGTTTCACTACTTTTTCACAATAAAAACACTTACATAAAGTCGTCATATTCTGAGAGCCATAACTTTTTATTTTTCCATCTGCAAAGCTGCGAGGGCACGTTTTTTGCGGGACATGCTGTAGTTTTTATTGGTACCGTCTTGGGGTACATTTTTTTGGTAGCTTTATATTCCAATGTTTTGGAGGTGATGTGACCAAAAAACAGAATACCTGTATTTTTTTTTTTTAATACTTTTCTTACAGCGTTTACCGCGCAGGATAAATTGTGATTATTTTTGTGTCTTTATGGATGTGGCAATACCAGTTGTGTATAGTTTTATATATTTTTCTAATAATGACTTCATAAAGAGAGAGTGGCAACTTTTATTTTTCCAAAGCATTTTTTTACTTTTTTGTCCCACTAGGGGACTTGAGGATCCGATCACCTCTTAGCTGGTATAATACACTGCATTCTGGCAGGGCCTAATAGGCTTCTGTACATGGCAGGTCAGGAGGCCATTGTTAGGCCTCCAGTTGCCATAGCAACCATTGGCACCCCCACGATCGCCTGCTATTGTACAGAAGAAGCTCCCTCCCTCTGTCAACCACTTAGATGCTGCTATTGACTTTGTCGACTTAGGGTTTATACGGCCTATCAGGACGCGGATCTAGTTGAAATCTATGACAGAGACCCTGCCGGTCTCTGTTTTGTAGGATACAGACTTTCAATCACTGCATCACGCCGCTGCTCCTGGCCGTTAACCTTAAAGGCTAAAAGAGGCCTCATCTGCTCTGCTTGTTGTGCAATTCACCGGGTTGGGTGAATATAAATTTTAGTTGCACATTAAAAATATTTTTTAACAAATATAATTAGTTTTTGCATCTCCGCTTTCCAAGTGCCGTAATTTTTGTATTGTTCTGTCAATATCCCTGTATAAGGGCTTATTTTTTTGCCAGACGA
Organism: Rhinoderma darwinii; assembly: GCF_050947455.1. NCBI lineage: Eukaryota > Metazoa > Chordata > Amphibia > Anura > Rhinodermatidae > Rhinoderma > Rhinoderma darwinii. The sequence continues at coordinate 310,775,512 of NC_134690.1, read as the reverse complement.
GTTATTTTACTTTAATGGCACCATTTTTGGGTACATATGACATACTGATTAACTTTTATTATATTTTTTGTGGGGGGTAAAAAAACAAAAAAAAACTTGCCGTGTGTTTTTATTTTTTTTTACTGTCTTCATCATGCTGTTTAAATAATGTGTTAACTTGATTGCTCGGGTCGTTACGATCGTGGCGATACCATATATGTGTATTTTTTTCCCACTTTTACAAAATAAAACCCCTTTTTTATGAAAAAAATGGTTTTGTTAAATTTTTCCTGTATATGTAAATGCCCGTGTTGTACGTTTTATGGGTGCGATTACGTTTAAGAAAGCCAGTGGAATTGACCACATTGATTTGAGAATTCTTTGAGGATAGAAACTTCCCCAGAGAGTGTAGTGTGACCCTACTGTCTGTATTCTTGTACCGTATTACGTTTTATATGGCCACCGGTTCACTGAGATACGCTTCTTGTGATATCATCTAGAATGTGGGCAGATTCTATTTCTCTACACTTCTTGCATTTACCATCAGGGCCCCGAACTCCCAGAAGAGAAAGAGGCCTGTTCAGTTCCATCTGTCGCTCTGGGCCCATTCACCATTTTTTGTAACCCCCACCTAAACCATCTGAAATTGCCATGAAGACTCCCCCAGTGCTGAGAACCAGTGACGTGCAGAACAGAAGCGAGATCCGGTAAGTCTACGTCTTCTGCTCCGTCTTCATCTCCTTGTGGTGAAGGTTTTGTGAATTTTTGGCCTAATTCAGAATTTATTTTTTCTTTTCTAGGATACAACTCTGAAAAAAATTGAAAAAATGTTTTACACTCTCTTATGATCCAGGACTGAGCTATATAAGGGTGGACTGGCGGCCATATTTACGTGGGAAGAAGGACCCTCCTCCTCTTCATGTCACAGATCATCCATGACATGTTAAAGGGCCGGAGAATACCGCACAGCAATTCTACTGGATTCTGGAACAAACATATATTTTCTTTACAATTTTTAGTGTTTTCATATATATATATTGGGGAATTTATCCAGGGAGCCTTTTATCTACAGGGATCATAAAGGTGTGGGAGAAGTCATAGGTGTAATAATCTGCAGAATAGAACACTATTTATCTGTCAGGAGGTAGAGGAGCAATGTTCTGCAGATCTCTAGAGAGGTCAGTGGTGTAATAATCTGCAGAATATATCACTATGTATCTGTCAGGGGGTAGAGAGGACAGAGCAATGTTCTGCAGATCTCGAGAGGTCAGTGGTGTAATAATCTGCAGAATATATCACTATGTATCTGTCAGGGGGTAGAGAGGACAGAGCAAAGTTCTGCAGATCTCCGGAGAGGTCAGTGGTGTAATAATCTGCAGAATATATCACTATGTATCTGTCAGGGGGTAGAGAGGACAGAGCAATGTTCTGCAGATCTCCAGAGAGGTCAGTGGTGTAATAATCTGCAGAATATAACACTATTTATCTGTCAGGAGGTAGAGGAGCAATGTTCTGCAGATCTCCGGAGAGGTCAGTGGTGTAATAATCTGCAGAATATATCACTATGTATCTGTCAGGGGGTAGAGAGGACAGAGCAATGTTCTGCAGATCTCCGGAGAGGTCAGTGGTGTAATAATCTGCAGAATATATCACTATGTATCTGTCAGGAGGTAGAGAGGAGAGAAATGGTGACCCTGATGAAATGAATATATAGAAACGAGTAGGGTCAGATATGAGGGGGGATTTTTAGCGAAGGTGACCGCGCTATTGTTGGGTGACACCAGCACTGGGGTTCATAGAAGCGGTAACTGCAGACTCCAGTGTTGTGCAGGGTTCCATTTTGCTGAAACACCAATGGTTAAACGCTTTTTGATCCCATATACTCAAACATACTCATTCTAGGAGGGTTCACAAATGAATCAGTTAATGAAGTATATTTAATAATTTTTTAACCCAGCACGGTGGGCTCTTTTCACAGTGGTGATTGTACCCCTGATTTTAGCGAGTTATTCAATAAAATTTACGTTTTACTCATTAGTCACAATCAGTGAATTGTAAATTCCAAAATTCTTTGTGGGAGCACAAATATAATATCATTAAAAACAGTGAAATACTGTATCCTGTATCCCCTGCTGCCTGTATCCTATGCTGCCTGTGTCCTGTATCCCCTGCTGCCTGTGTCCCGTATCCCCTGCTTTCCTGTATCCCCTGCTTTCCTGTATCCCCTACTGCTTGTATCCCCTGCTGTCTGTATCCTGTATCCCCTGCTGCTATTGTTCCAGTGCTTTAGAAAGTTGGAGTCGTGTTGTGCCATCGGTCACGCCTGCTGTGTTTCACCACGCCTGGTGTCTGCTGCCGGGGTCCCATCTGAGCTTAGCCGTTACTACTCTCTGAACTGCTACAGGTACCCATGTGCTTGGACTATATAGACATTGACTTGGTACACGGTTTGGACAGCTGCTATCCCGCTACGGGGGTATGGCCCAGTGGGTCCACATACCCACAGATCGTGACAATTAATTACAGCCCCCTCCCTACAAAAGGACGTCTAGCCCCTCCTACCTTGTGTTTTTTTTATGGCCTGTGTGGACTTGGACAGAGGGTTTTCTCTGCTCGTTTGCTTTGCAGTATGTTTTTGTTTTCATATGTTACGCTGGACTTCTTAGATTGAACTGGGAAATGTACAAAGGGTATTTCTTAATCCAATACAATCCGTGAAGCTGCTGCTTGCAGCCTACTATTGAATGTTTTAGCTTGTTGTACTAATGCACATTAACCTTTTCCTCCCACTAGGCAGTCCGAGATAGCGTCCCGTGGCACCCGATCAGAACCCCTTCTTAAGGAAGTGGAAAAGATCTTGACATGGACAGAGTTGAGACGAAGTCTAGCAGTCAGTCCCAGGAGAAATTTCACTGAATCTGGAGATCTTTAAGCAGATCATCAGGATGTGAGGAGTGCCAGAGAACGATCTCATGATGAATAGGTTCAGCACCAAGGTGAAAAAAAATCTCTTTATAAGGGCTTATTCAGACGAACGGGATATACATCCGTGCAACGCGCATGATTTTCACGGGCGTCGCATGGACCTATATTAGTCTATGGGGCCGTGCAGACATGTGCGTGATTTTTACGCAGCGTTGGTCCGCTGCGTAAAAGTCACGACATGTCCGTTCTTTGAGCGTTTTTCGCGCATTACGCACCCATCAAAGTCATTGGGAGAGTGAAAACCACGCATGCCACACGGAAGCACTTCCGTGCGAACAGCGTGATTCGCGCAACAGCTGTGAAAAGGATGAATGAAAACAGAAAAGCACCACGTGCTTTTCTATTTACAAACATTCATACGGAGTGTCATAATGATGGCGGCTGCGCGAAAAGCACGCAGCCGCGAATCATATGCTGAGGCCACACGGAGCTGTGCCGTGCAAAAAGCACGCGCTCGTGTGAATCCGGACTAAGGGTGACAATCCCTTTTGCAGTGGATTCCCTGTCCATCCATAGGAGGTTCAGGCTGGCCTACATTTTCCATTCCCTCTGGTTTCCTTGATACCCAGGGTATTAAAGAAAGTTAGGCAAGAACATTCCACGGTAAAAAAAGCCATCATACCATTCTGTCCACAGAGGTCATGGTATTTCCAACTCATTCAGATGAGTCGAGGTTGTAACTGAAGACTTACCCAGTGCAGAACTTGGCATTTCAGAGCACTCAACTCTGTCAGGACCAGAAAAGTCTCAAAGTTGACCAGCCCCTTTTATATTCTAAAGTGCTCTCCAATGAATTTATAAAGTCCTGCTCCTGATCTTTTCGGCTTGATATTCTACTCAAGGAATCGATGGTTCCAACTCGCGGTTTAACAACATCCTACATTTCCTGCAGCGATTCAAAAAAGGATTCTATCGACCTGAAGGTCCAAATTTAGTCCAGGTCCACCTTTTTGCGTAAGATCCTTGACACAACAGCTCTTGGTGAATAGGTTCCTGAAATGGTCTTAAAAAATGAGACCTACCAGCCTTGGACCTGTGGAAAAATGGGACTTTGCTGTAGTCCTAAAAGGTTTATGCTCGTTTACCTCTGAACCTTTGGAAGAGGTCCCACATAATTACCTATCCTAAAAGGTTATTTCTTCCTGGTCATAATCAAGAGTGGACACAGACGGTGGAGAACCCCTGTGCAAGAGGGGTATATGGGCCCTATGCTCTCCAATAGTTTATCATTGCACACCACGTTGTATCTCTCCAACGATACGCTAGTAACTGCGAGCCACTGTCTCAGCCCCTCACATGCAATGTACTGTGCTCAGTTTGCACATGTGGTATGTTCGCTCCGGCCATAACATCTGTCAAAAGAATAGAGGAGCTTCAAGTCTTGTCATCAGTGGATCATACATCTGATTCCTCCATGATTGTCACGTAGGGTCCGTGGACCAACTGGGCCATACCACCTTGGCAGTATGGCAGCTGGCCAACAGGGCGCAGGTCAGTCTATAGTTCATATAGGGTACCTGTGGCAGCTCGGACAGTAACAAGGCAGCCTCGGCTGGAAGTAGGCAGCAGGCAGACGACAGGCGTGGTATAGCAGGACAGGTGTGATATACAGCACAGCACGACTACAACTCAGCATGGCACTTGACCAGGATAGCACGGGATACGGGAACAGGAAACACTGCAAACTGTAAAACACTAGGAGACCATTTTCTTAGACAAACTAGGATATGACAAACAATGCTCAGACCTGGAAGAAAGGGACTGGGCCCTTCTTACAGTCCAGGGCACTCATAGGCTGATTACACATTAAAGTCCGGTGCGTGCTGCCCCTTTAAGAGCGGGCACGAGCGTGCGCACACACCCTACAGGACCCAGCCGAGGTGAGTGGAATTGAGCGCTGGCATCTCCTGAGGAGACTGGGGCCAGCGCCCGCCGACCCATGGCTGTGGCCGTCAGGAGGTGAGTGAACCTGACGGCCCATGGACATGACAGTATCCCCCTCTTCTTGGGGCCAGAGCGAGAGAGAAACTTCTACAGAAGGGTAGGAGCATTGAGGTTCTTCTCTGGCTCCCAGGACCCGCCTAAGGACCAAACCCCCTCCAATCCAAATAAAAAGTTTTTCCTCTCACTTTCTTGGTGTCCAAGATCTCCTTAACCCCGAAGGTGTCTGAAGGACTGCTGGAGGCAACCGCAGGGCTAGGTGTCTTGGTAAAGTGGTTCAGAACCACCGGTTTCAGGACAGAGACATGGAAGGAGTTGGGGATCCTGAGGGTAGGAAGAGGCCGAAGCTTGTAGGCAACAGGGTTGATCTGCTGCAGGATCTCGAAGAGTCCGAGGAACCTGGGAGCAAATTTGTATAATGGCACCCTCAGTCGAATATTCCTGGAGGACAGCCAGACCTTCGTGCCAGGAAGAAACTGAGGAGTTTCTCTTCTCCTTGTGTCCGCCTTCCGTTTCATGCGGTCGACCGCCAGCAGGATGGAGGATCGAGTCTGCTGCCAGATCTGCAGAAAGTCCCTAAAAGCCATGTCAGCAGCTGGTACCTCGGACGTATCAGGCACCGGGAGAGGAATTTGTGGGTGTTGGCCGTAGACCATAAAGAACGGTGTATTCCTTGTGGACTCGCTGGTGTGATTATTGTATGAGAATTCAGCCCACGGGCGCAACTGCACCCAGTCATCATGCTGCTTGGAGATGAAGTGGCGTAAGTAGTTCTCCAAGATCTGATTGATCCTCTCGACCTGACAATTGGACTGAGGATGGTAGTCCGAGGAAATGTCCAACTTTACACCTAGGAGTCCACAGAGGGATCTCCAGAACTTCGCGGTGAATTGAACCCCCCGATCAGACACATAATGCTGCGGCAAGCCGTGCAGGCGGAAGATGTGTTGGATGAAAAGCTTGGCCAGTTGAGGAGCAGAAGGAAGACCGGTCAGAGGAACGAAGTGGGCCATCTTCGAAAATCGATCCACCACCACCCAGACAGCACTGCATCCAGCAGAGAGGCAGGTCAGTGATAAAGTCCATAGCTATATGCTGCCAGGGAACATTGGGCACAGGCAATGGCTGGAGCAGGCCAGCAGGTCTGGAGTGAGCGACCTTATTAGCTGCACACACTGAGCAGGAAGACACAAAGTCCATAATGTCCTTGGGCAGCGTGGGCCACCAGAAATGACGGGCAATCAGCTCCCGGGTCTTACGGGTCCCCGCGTGACCTGCCAGTCTAGAAGAGTGTCCCCAGTGCACAAACGTCCCCCGTGGAGGAATGTCCCCAACTTGCAGGGATTTGACAGAGACAATGCAAGACGGATCAATAATGTTCTGTCGAATTTCCATGGTGTCCTCTGTCTCGAAAGCCCTGGACAAGGCATCGGCCCTCACATTCTTGTCGGCCGGGCGATAATTGAGCTCAAACTGGAACCTAGTAAAGAACAGCGACCACTCAGCCTGACGAAGATTCAGCCTTTGGGCCGTCTGAAGATAGGTGAGGTTCTTGTGATCCGTAAAAATCAGGATGGAATGAGCTGCGCCCTCTAGTAGATATCTCCACTCCTCCAGGGCCAATTTGATGGCCAGTAACTCCCGATCCTCAATCGAGTAGTTGCGTTCAGTGGAAGAGAAGAGCTTAGAGAAATATCCACATACCATTGACTTGCCCTTGGAACCTCTCTGGAATAGGAGTGCACCAGCAACGACAGAGGATGCATCCACCTCCAACGAGAACTGTAGAGAAACATCTGGATGATGGAGGATAGAGGCTGACGTGAAGGCACTCATCACGCTATTGAATGCGGACTGTCTCGGGAGTCCACACCTTGGCGTTCATACCCTTCTTAGTGAGGTTAGAGATAGGAGATGTCAGTGAGGAGAAGTTTGGAATAAACTGTCTGTAAAAATTAGCGAAACCAAGAAAGCGATTTATGGCCCTCAAGCCTTTAGGGCGTGGCCACTCCAAGACGGACTTTACCTTTTCAGGATCCATCTTGAGACCTCTATTCGAGACAATGTATCCCAGGAAGGGTAGAACATCTTTCTCAAACACGCACTTCTCCAACTTGGCGTACAGACGATTCTCCCTTAACCGCACCAAAACTTGACGGACAGGTCTCTGATGCGTCATACGATCTGGAGAGAAAATGAAGATGCCATCAAGATAGACCAATACACAAAAAGTCATTAACGTACTCCTGGAAGACCGCGGAAGCATTACAGAGGCCGAAGGGCATTACTAGATATTCATAGTGTCCATCACGGGTGTTAAATGCAGTCTTCCATTTGTCACCCCGGCGAATCCGGACTAGGGTTGTAATCCCCACGCAGGTCTAGTTTGGAAAAAATCTTGGCACCACGTATACGATCAAACAGTTCTGAGATCAGTGGCAACGGATACTTATTTTTCACCGTGATCTGGTTGAGACCCAGGTAGTCAATACAAGGACGCAGGGAGCCATCCTTCTTTTTGACAAAGAAGAACCCGGCTCCTGCCGGGGAGGAAGACTTCCGTATGAAGCCCCTCTCCAAGTTCTCTTTCACATAGGTGGACATGGCATACAGAAAAGCGGAGTACAATATATATATATATATATACAATATACAATATATATATATAGACAATTAAAAATGGTATCAAATCCTAGAAGACTCTATACAAGTTCACATGTACATGTCAGGATAAGGAAACCTATGCTTTAGACAAGGTATACTATAATCTCTAGTTTAAGGTATAGGTGATGCAGAGTTCCAAGAATGGTGGCACCCTATCAAAAAGTGCAAGTGCATAAAGTCTGGACAAATCAGTCCATATCATAGAAGGGAATGCCACTAGTGTCCATTAAAAAGCAACACCTTACCCATCTCACTGGTCCTAGCAGCCTGCATGACGTGTGTTGAACCCCAACGCGCATTTCACGATCAGTGCTTCCTCAGCGGGTATATGTGAGATAGGGTGCCACCATTCTTGGAACTCTGCATCACCTATACCTTAAACTAGAGATTATAGTATACCTTGTCTAACGCATAGGTTTCCTTATCCTGACATGTACATGTGAACTTATAGAGTCTTCTAGGATTTGACACCATTTTAAATTGTCTGTCTAACCTTCATGTTAAAGAGGCTCTGTCACCAGATTTTGCAACCCCTATCTGCTATTGCAGCAGATAGGCGCTGCAATGTAGATTACAGTAACGTTTTTATTTTTAAAAAAACGAGCATTTTTGGCCAAGTTATGACCATTTTTGTATTTATGCAAATGAGGCTTGCAAAAGTACAATGGGCGTGTTTACAGTAAAAGTACAACTGGGCTTGTATTATGTGCGTACATCTGGGCGTTTTTACTTCTTTTACTAGCTGGGCGTTAGGAATGGGAGTGTTTGATGCTGACGAATCAGCATCATCCACTTCTGTTCGTTAACACCCAGCTTCTGGCAGTGCAGACACAGCTTGTTTACTCGAGAGATCACGCTGTGACGTCACTCACTTCCTGCCCCAGGTCCTGCATCGTGTCGGCCACATCGGCACCAGAGGCTACAGTTGATTCTGCAGCAGCATCAGCGTTTGCAGGTAAGTAGCTACATCGACTTACCTGCAAACGCCGATGCTGCTGCAGAATCAACTGTAGCCTCTGGTGCCGATGTGTCCTCGCTCGTCCGACACGATGCAGGACCTGGGGCAGGAAGTGAGTGACGACACAGCGTGATCTCTCGAGAACACGCTGTGTCTGCACTGCCAGAAGCTGGGCGTTCTGAAGAGAAGTGGATGATACTTCTCGTCACAACGCCCAGCTAGTAAAAGAAGTAAACACGCCCAGATGTAACACACATAATACACGCCCAGTTGGACTTTAGGAAGCCTCATTTGCATAAATACAAAAATGGTCATAACTTGGCCAAAAATGCTCGTTTTTTAAAACTAAAAACGTTACGGTAATCTACATTGCAGCGCCGATCTGCTGCAATAGCAGATAGGGGTTGCAAAATCTGGTGACAGAGCCTCTTTAAATAAAATTGTTACATATATATACATAAAGCTATTGTACTCAGTTTTTCTGTATGGCATGACAGATTTATGACCTGATTTGGTTTCTTTTAAACGTCAGCACTTTTAGTATTTTTATTCCTGTCAGTGAGATAATTGTAAAAATAAAGATTAACCCAGTATCTACGTTTTAACCCATTAGTGACCGCAAATACGCCTTTTCACGGCGGCCACTAATGGGCTCTATTCTGATGCATAATCCTTTTTACAGCGCTGCATCAGGATAAATAAACAGAGCAGGCAACTGTCAAATCTCCCTGATCTCACCTGTTTAACCCTTCAGATGAGGTGCTCAATAGCGTGCACCGCATCGGAGTGGTTTTGGAGAGAGGGAGGGAGCTCCCTCTCTCCCCCACCGACACCCGGCGATAAACTCGCTGAGTGTCTGTCTCCGATGGCAGCCGGGTCTGCCTGTAGTGAATGCCTGCTAGATCATGCCAGAGGCATGTCCTAGCAGATGCCTGTCCGTTTAAAAAAAGGACAGGCAGTAATACACTGCAATACAAAAGTATTGCAGTGTATTATAATAGCGATCGGATGATCGTATATTAAAGTCGCCTAGTGGGACTAGTAAAAAAGTAAAAAAAAAAGTTTAATAAAAAAAAGAAAAACCAATTTTTTCCCCTTACAAACTGCTTTACCATTAAAAAACCAAAATAAAGTAAAAAAGTTACGCATATTTGGTATCGCCGCGTCCATAACGACCCCGACTATAAATCTATTACATTATTTAACCCGCACGGTGAACGCCGTAAAAAATTAAATCAAAAACTATGGAGAAATTGCTGTTTTCTGTGAATCCTGACTTTAAAAAAATGTGATAAAAAGTGATCAAGAAGTCGCACCTACTCCAAAGTGGTACCAATAAAAACTACAAGTCTTCCCACAAAAAAAAATCCCCCATACAACTGCATTGGCGGAACAATAAAAAAAAGTTATGGCTCTTCAAATATCTTGACACAAAAACAAATAATTTTGAAACAAAAAGCGATTTTACTGTGTAAAAGTAGTAAAACATACAAAAACTATACAAATTTGGTATCGTTGCAATCGTAACAACCCGTTGAATAAAGTTATTGTGTTATTTATACCACACAGTAAACGGCGTAGATTTAGGACGCGAAAAAGAGTGGCGAAATTTAAGTTTTCTTTCTATTCCCCCCCCCCCAAAAAAAGTTAATCAATAAATAATATGTACCTCAAAATGGTGCTATTAAAAAATACAACTTGTCCCGCAAAAAACAAGACCTTATACAGCAAAGTCTATACAAAAATAAAAAAGTTATAGCTCTTAGAATGAGACGATGGAAAACGTAAAAAATGGCTTGGTCATTAAGGTTTAAAATAGGCTGGTCATTATGTTAGTGTCTTCATCATACTGGACGGGTGAGATAATGTGATTGATAGAAGATAAGCGGCGGTTTCCCTATTTATGGTGGTATCACAATAGTAACCACATTGGCCTCTCACCTTATTAATGAATTGCTGCGAGGCCTCCCCTCCTGAACAGGGCCGCCATCACGGCAGTACAGCTGGTACTGCCGTCAGGGGCCTGGCCAGAATGATGAAAAATAGGGGCCCGTTGCTTCTCAGCAACTTTACACATTTCATTGGGGCCCCAGCGTTAGTCACTTGGAGAAAGGAAAGGACCCTTCAATGTAATAGGGCCCGTTCCTTACTCTGAAGTAACTAGCGCTGGGGCCCTCTGAGGACTTACAGTAGGGGAAGAAGCAGCATGTAGAAGCTCCGTGTGGAGATCCCGCCCCCCGCCAGCTCCATATCTAAACCGCGGACTTGACCTCCAGGCTGGTGAGTGTCCCCCTCTCTCCATCCCGCTTCCCATTCCTCCTGATCCCACTTCATTATATATAACGTGATTATCTAAAGTTTGTTAAAATAGTTTCCCTAGCGTAAACGTGGAAAAAATGGCGCACTTTCAGCGTTTTTAAAAAATTGCAGCAAAACCGCGTGATTTGTGCCGCGATTATGAAAATTGCATTAAAAAAAGGGTACAAAACATGGTAAAAACAGTGCTGTTAGGCTATAGTCAAAGTGCGGTAAAATCAAGTTTTTGTTGCCATTTTGCAAAAAAATGTGATTTGACCACACTGTGTAGATAGACTAAGGCCTTATTCAGACGGCCGTGCTCGGTCCGTTTTATATGGACCGTGTATCGGCCATATTTCCCGGACCGACCACAGTTCAGGGAGCCGGGCTCCTAGCAACTTAGTTATGTATGACGCCAGGTGTCCCTGTCTCTCCGCGGGAAAACTGTCCCGTACTGTAATCATGTTTTCAGTACGGGACTGGGGACAATATTCCTGCTGACAGGGACTCCTAGCGTCATAGATAACTATGTTGCTAGGAGCTCGGCTCCCTGAACTCTGGTCGTTCCGGGAAATACTGCCGATATACGGTCCATATAAAACGGACCGAACACGGACGTTTCAACAAGGCCACTTCAGAAGTGGCGGATTTGTCTCCTATTTCTTGTGCGGATTGTGCACTGAAAATTCACTACAAATGTTCACGAACGTGTGCGGAATGGCCGTATTTCACTGCCAATTTGCACCGGTATGTGACACATTCTCACGGATCCCTCATAGACTTGAGTCTATTGAGGGATCTGTAAAAACAGACATAAATGGGACATGTACTATTTGTTCACGGCCCCTTACACGGTACATGTAAATAGCCCCATCAAAATACATGCAACCATGTGACGGCCGTTAAAACAACGGCCGTCACGCTGACATTTAACACGTTCGTCTGAATAAGCCATAACTCATTTTCAAAACCCCATGCACATGCAGCAGAAAAAATTAGAACGTGCTGCTGATTATTAAATCCTCATCATGCCTATTATGTTGCAGAATTGGAACGTATTTTACCCTTTAGGGTATGTTCACACAGCAAACAAAAAACGGCCGTAAAATACGGAGCTTTTCAAGGGAAAACAGCCCCTGATTTTCAGCCGTTTTTTATGCATCAAGCATTTTTTGATGCGTTCTTTACAGCCGTTTTCGAAGCTGTTTTTCTATTGAGACAATGAAAAACCGCTCCAAAAACGGTTCAAGACGGGACATGCACTTCTTTTTTACGGGGTGTTTTTTTACGCGCTGTTTTCACAAGCGCCAGCGTAAAAAAATGTAGGTAAAATCCGCACCTAAGGACTTGTCCACACAACGGAATTGTTGCAGAAAATTTGTGCAGCAATTCCATTGAAAGTAGCAGATGTTCCGCTGCAGAAAAAAAAACGCAAAATTTGCTGCATTTTTCACAATGTTGGGGGACGGTGACATCTCCTTTGAAAAACGCAGCAACTCAGTCCACTTTCCGCAGCAGGAATTGACATGCTGAGGTCTGAAAAATACGCACCACAGGTCAATTTCTGGTCGGAATGTGTGGATGAGATTTGTTACATCACACCCACTTTGCTGCTACTGTATTTTGCTACGTATTTTGCGTCCGCAATTCCGGACTGGAAAAACGCAGCACTTCTGCAACGTGTGGACAAGCCCTAATAGTGCATTCTTAGGAGCAGGTTTTATGCTGCAGACTCGTTAATTTAGTTGTTTTTTTTTAAACTGGTCAGATACAATTTGCAAGCGGGAACGCAAAATAAATTGACATGCTGCAGATTTTAAAACACGCACCGCAGGTCAATTTATATGAAGAAAAAATCAGCGACGTGTAGATGAGATTTCTGGAGCTCTCATGTACTTTGCTGGTTCTGTATTACACTGCGGATCTGCCGCACGAATATATATGCGGCAAATTTGCACGTAATATGCATCGTGTGCATTTGGCCTAACAGAGTTTTTTTAAACTCATCCTAAGGCCCCGTTCACACGTGTTGGATTTGATACGGATTTCAAAGACAATCTGCATCCCATGCATATGAGGTTTCCGCAACCCAGTTCACATGCTACGAAAAATTTTCCACGTGTATATTTGTCCGCACCATGAAAAGAAATCCACCACAGCAATAAGAAGCATGCTACTTATTTTTCACGGAAAAGCCAAGGATAAGCCCCTTTTGAATGACAATGGGACTAATTCTCGTGCAGATCTGCTACACGCTTATGGCACATCTGCGGCAGAAATCCAAGGGAAGGGAAGCCTCAGATTTTTGCTGCGTAAAAACACATTAGACTTTAATGGCAACGTAAGAAAGTTAGTCAACTTTGCTATTCCATCCTGAGAGATTCCGCAAAAAAACGTATACCGCTCCCGACATTAGTATGTGGACTGACTTCAGGAGCTTCCCAATGCCGGAGTCCCCAGACAGAGCATCACAACTGCTCTACCCGTGGACTTTGTCCCTGGGAAAGCTCCTGACATCACTGTCCATATATGTAAAGTGACGTCAGGGGATTCTCCAGGGTCGGAATCCCTGGCCAGAGCGTTGCCGTCTCTCTGGCCGTGGACTCAGGCTTTGCAAAGCCATAGTCCCTGGGCAGAGCGCTAGTAGAATCTCTGCCCGGGGACTCCAGCCCTGGTAAAGCTCCTGACAACACTGTCCATTTATGGACAGTGACTTCAGGATTTTCCACAGGGCCATTCCCCGGGTGACGTATCCCACATTATGCCATACAGTGGGATAAGTTTTGGCTAAATAGAACAAAATCCAGAGCATTACCTGGTCACTGCCTGCTCCATAGTTTCATTCACTGACATCAGCACCTAAATCAGTTAATGCGTATGACATCCAAACGTGAGAGCCACACTTTCCATTGCCCAACCCGGTAATGGAGGGGGGGGGGCCAGAAATTCCTCATGTCGGCCCTGGTCCTGAACAGTGGATGTATGTAACATATAGGGTAAGGACACACAGGGGGGGGGATACGCTGCATAAGAGTACACAGTGAATCCGCCATGGGAGCCGCAGGGAATTTCACCAGAAAAACTGCACCGAATTGTGGTGCAGTTTTTAGTTTGGAATCTCTACTGGGGAAATAATGCTAGAAAAAAAAACACTTTTCGGATTCGCGATCTTTGCAGGCGGAATCGCAGCTTGTCAATTGCAAAAATCACAACATTTGCCTATTTGTTGCAAGTTTTACCCCCCCCCCATTAAATTCAATGGAAAAAACCCGAAACAGACGAGCAGCGATTCCGCAGAATAAAGGGACAGGCTGCGGATTAAAAAAAACGCACTGCAGATCAATTCATGAAATGGTTTCTCAGCATATTTGTTCAAATTTCATCCACTCTGCTGCTACTGTAATACGCAATTAAATCAGTTTTCGAAAATCAACAGTGTTTACGCTGAGGGTATGTTCACACGCTAAAGTAAAATCGGCTGTAAAATACGGATGTTTTTAAGGGAAAACGGCCTCTGATTTTCAGCTGCTTTTTAAGCATCAAACGTTTTTTGATGCGGTTTTTTTGGAGCTGTTTTTTTATTGACAATGAAAAACGGCTCAAGAAGTGACATGCACTTTTTTTTTTTCCACAAAGCGTTTTTTTACTACAGGGTGTAATTAGGGGCGTAGCTAGGGGGGGCAGGCGGGCCATGTGCCCCGGGCGCAACTTAGAGGGGGCGCCAGCACCAACCCCTCCTGCACTATAATTGTACCTGCGTCTATAGGACACAGGTACAATTAAAACCAATGAATGGCCGGGTACGTTCCGTGGCCATGAATGGCGGATTATCATGGTACATTCTGGTTTTGTCGCGATTTTGCCACAAATCGCTGCAAAAACTGCATTGTGTATGTCCTGCAAAAGGACCTTTAGCAGAGGCGTAGCTAGGTTCTCCAGCACCCGGGGCAAAGAATCAGTTTGGCGCCCCCCCCCCCCAACCTCTTTCCAGACATCTCCTTCCCCCTCGCCGTGTTTGTTTTCTCTACCAATCAACGTGTCATTGCTTTTTATGTAACACATTTGTACATCTTACAAGCAATATGGTTCTATACACAACACCAAAACCAAGCTCAGTACATAAATACAACACCAGCACAAATACAGCTCAATTTAGTGCAACCCCTGCTGTATAGGTGTGTACGGCGTAAAACGACAGCTCGCAGCATGGCCCGAACAATGGTAAGGATATGCTGGGAGTTGCCGTTTCACAAAAATAAATCCTATCATAATCATCTCACTGCAGATCATACAGTGACTACAGTGCTGATTAGAGGCAGAATAAACATTTACATTAAGTGACTCACCGGTGACGTCTCAGATTCTAGTTCTTTTTCTCCATCCGGTCCAGACCTCTATGATGAATTCTCCCGGTCACAGCCCATTTCTGCAGTTTGCCGCTCACATTTCTTCAGCTTCTCACTTTACCAACATTTCCGCACCTATAAATAAATATAAAGTTATCATTATACCACACACTACACCCCTAAATATAATAGCACCATACACTGTGTCCCACACACACACACACACACTGTGCCCCTTGTAGATAGTGCCCCCATATAGCCCACCCCTGTATATAGTGTCCCACAAATAACTCCCCCTATAGTGCTCTGCAGATAGCCCACCCCTGTATATAGCCACTGTAGATATAGCCCAGCCCTGTATATAGTGATCCACGTATAGCCCAACCCTGTATATAGCCCCCTGTAGATATAGCCCACCCCTGTATATAGTGCTCTACAGATAGCCCACCCCTGTATATAGCCCCCCTATAGATATAACCCACCCCTGTATATATAGCCCACCCCTGTTTCTAGTGCTCCACATATAGCCCACCCCTGTATATAGTGCTCCACATTTAGCCCACACCTGTATATAGCCCCCCTGTACATATAGTCCACCCCTGTATATAGTGCTCCACTAGATAGTCCACCCCTGTATATACTATATACAGGGGTGGGCTATATCTACAGGGGGGGGGACTATATCTACAGGGGGGGGGGACTATATCTACAGGGGTGGGCTATATCTACAGGGGGGGGGACTAGATCTACAGGGGGGTACTAGATCTACAGGGGGGGACTAGATCTACAGGGGGGACTAGATCTACAGGGGGGGGGGGGACTAGATCTACAGGGGGGGGGACTAGATCTACAGGGGGGCTGTATACTATATAGCCCCCCCTGTAGCTATAGCCCACCCCTGTATATGGTGCTCCATAGATAGCCCACACCAGTATAAAGCCCCCCCCCCGTAGATAAAGCCCCCCCGTAGATAAAGTCCCCCCCCCCCCGAAGACAAAGTCGTCCCCCTGTAGATACAGCCACACTTTTATTACAATTAAAAAAAACAAAAAAACACAACCAATTCAAACTCACCCTATTCCTGCTCCCACGCCGTCCGGCAGCCATGGAGACATGCTCTCTTCTGCGCTGGTCTCCTGGGGGTTGAACGCAGCGTTTATGAAAGGCGCTGATTGGCTGGTCAGGATGACTTTCCCTGTCAGTCAGTCAGTCAGCGCCTTTCATCGACTGAAGCGTCACTGGTGCAAAAGGTACCAGTCGCTTCATTCGTGGAAAGGCGCTGAATGGCCGGGCACGGAACGTGCCCGGTCATTCATTGCTTCTAATTATACCTGTGTCCTTGCGACACAGGTGCAATTATAGTGCAGGAGGAGGTGGCCATGGCGCCCCCCTCTAAGCTACGCCCGGGGCACATGCCCCGCCTGCCCCCCCCCCTAGCTACGCCCCTGCCTTTAGACATAAGGTCACATGACCTCATCTCTGAAGTTCTTACTACTGTTTGACCGCAGGACTTCAGCAGCAGCAGCAGCGACTCCACGGAGAAGACTGACTATGTAAGTATAAGGGGATTGATTAGTTTAAGAGGTCTGTATTTAGGGGGTCTGGTCTGGGGTCTGTATCAGTTTAAGGTATTTAGGGGTCTGTGTTCGTTTAAGTGGTCTAGGTCGCTATTTAGGGGGTCTGTTTTAGTTTGAGGTCTGGGGTCTATTAGTTTATAGGGTCTATTTAGGGGGTCTGTTCTAGGGTCTATTAGGTTAGGGGTCTGTATTTAGGGGTTTGGTCTGGGGTCTCTATTAGAATAGGGGGTCTGGTCTGGGGTCGCTATTTAGGGGGTCTGTTTTAGTTTGAGGTCTGGGGTCTATTAGTTTATAGTGTCTATTTAGGGGGTCTGTTCTAGGGTCTATTAGGTTAGGGGTCTGTATTTAGGGGGTCTATTAGTTTGAGGTCTGGTGTCTATTTAGGGGGTCTATATTTGGGGGTGTGGTCTGGGGTCTGTATTCGTTTTGGGGTCTTTATTTAGGGGTCTATTAGTTTAGGGGGTCTGGTCTGTGGTTTGTATTAAGGGAGTCAGGTCTGGGGTCATTATTAGTGTAGGTCGTCAGGTCTGGTGTCCGTATTTAGGGGTCCGGTCTGAGGTCTGTATTTATTCAGGGTGCTTGTGATGGTCTGTATTTGATTATGGGGTCTGGTCTGGGGACTGCAATAGTTTAGAAGGTCTGGGGTCTATGTATTTTATCATCCAGTCTGTGGTCCAATTTTATTAGTCTGAGTAAAAGGGGTTGTCCAGGCACGTGGATAGGTCATCAGTATAAAAACGGTCTGTGCCCGCACCACCCCTTTATTGTATGGTCCTGGGCCTTGGTGTCTAAATTTGTGTGTTTCTATAGGGGCTGGAAATGGCTGCAAAAGTGATGGGCAAAGATGTCTCATCAGGAGAAGAAAAGAAAACGGCTCCCGTTAGAGAAGACGTCACTGGATCTATAGGGGATCCCCTCTCCTGACATGTCTGTTGCAGGTAATCCTTGTAGTCTACATATCTCTGTGTACCCAGGACTAATAGACAAATGCGTGTTACCATTCACATTGTCAGGAGGATGTGTCCCTACACAGTGTGATACAGTCAGCGATGGTTGGAGACTGTCAGTATGTAGGGACACAGCTCTTTGACAAGGGGAATCGTAACAACCATTTGTCAATGCTCACACAAAAAGGTGGTGTTCACCATAGACACGGCAGACAATGCAGAGGCATGGCTATGGGGTCCAATGTCGCACCGACATACGCCAACATCTTCATGGCATTTTTCGAGGAGAAGTTTGTGTACCCATCCAGCTTCTTCCAACTGATGAGGTACATAGACAATATCTTCTTTGTGTGGTATCACAGCGAAATACAACTATTGAAGTTCCAAGAAGAAATCAATAGTCATTTCCCTGAACTCCAGTCCACTTTGATACACTCACGGGATAAGATACAGTTCCTGGATACAACTGTGATTAAGAAGGGTAATTGCCTTGTTACGGATATATTTGTAAAGCCCACCGGTTGCAATAATTTAATGCATTATAGTAGTCATCCACGGGGTACGGTGGAGTCCCTCCCATTTAGTCAACTCCTTAGAGTCAAGAGAATTGTCTCAGTGGACAATGTGGTAGAAGATAGACTTGATAAGATGTGCAATAAATTCCTTAGGCGAGGTTACCCTAGACCTGTGGTAGAAAGAGACTCAGAAGATCAAAAACGATAAACGTAATGATCTGTTGGTAAAAAACTCTTCTAAAAAGGAGACTGAAAAGAATTCCGTTTGTGTCGACATATTCCCCGACTAGTAGGAAAATCTCAGGGATTACTGGCCAATTCTCAGGGACACCTTTCCTGGTAATGTAGAATTTCAAGATCCCCCCATTATGTCCATCCGTAGACCCCCCAACTTGAGGGACCGCCTGGTACGTGTGGATATTGTCTCTAACTCAAACTAAATCTCAAAGTGAGGGATGTTTTCCCTGCCTTGGATGTTGCAACTGCAACAGTATGATGCGGGGGAACACCATGGTACATCCAAGGACAGGGAAAACCTATAGGATAAAACAGTCATTTTCTTGTCACTCCAAATTTATCATATATGTCATACAATGCCCATGTGGACTTCTATATGTGGGAGAAACCACGCAGGAGTGCAAAACACGCATTAACCAGCACAAATATACAATTAGGAGTAAAAAGGTTGATCTACCTATCCCTGAGCATTTTATTAGGTCTGGACACAATATTTCACAATTACGTTTCAAAGATTATTGATGGGGTTTCTCCAATGAGGAGAGGAGGAGATAGGGAAAAGATACTCAAAAAATTAGAACTCAAATGGATCTATGAATTAGATACCCTCGAGCCTAAGGGGCTTAACAGGGAGTTCAGGACCACAAGTATCTGTTAGGTGTGTGTCTGTGGGCGTGATCCTGCACACACCGTCATCAGTAGTAGGGTTGTGAGAGTGCTTGGCGATTAGCCATATGATTACTTGAATTTTTGTATATCTTTTTTACTCGATATTAAAAAATCTTTTCTTTTAGGTATTTTTATGCCACTTACATCATATGGGGATTTGTTTTTAGAATCACTCTTCAACATTTGTGGTGAAAAACGCTATTGAAAAATCCTGACCAGTCTTTTGGGATCGCTGCCTGAGTGTTTACTCTCTGCCTGTCTTGTCTAAACGAAATTTTTTTACGGTTACTATATAACATTATGTACGTAGACTGCATTGCTCTCTCTATTATGTTGCACTTTAGATTGTGCGTTTTATTCAACTATGTAATAGATAAGACATGCAGAGTATTCGCCTGTTTGGGCTTGGTACGAGATTTAACAGTGTCCTCCACTTATGAGGACTGTTGGTTCTCCTCTGATCGGACTTCGTAGTTTCATCTAGAGCGCATTTGTGCGGCCCAGAGTGAGACCGCGATGCGTATCTATGGTAACGGCTGACACCGGAAATTGACGGAATTGACACTTCCTGTTATGCGTCGCGAGGACCTTGGATTTACATGAGGCAAGATTGATCCAAACAGACTGTTCTACAGGTATTACACTAGCGATCTTGAAATGTATTCGTATTGTATTCGATTTTGATGATGTGGAGACTCTTTGCACTATGTGAGAATTTTACTAAGAGGACATAGGGGGCTATATACAGGGGTGGGCTATCTGTAGAGCACTATAGGGGGAGCTATAAGTGGGATACTACACAGGGGTGGGCTATATGGGGGCACTATCTACAGGGGGCTCTATGGCAGGCACTATCTACAGGGGGCACGGTGTGTGTGTGTGTGTGTGTGTGTGTGTGTGTGTGTGTGTGTGTGGTGCTATTATAATTAGAGGTGCAGTGTATGGCGCTATTATATTTAGGGGCGTAGTGTGTGGTATAATGAGAACTTTATCTTTGTTTATAGGTGGAGAAATGTAGGAAAAGTGAGAAGCTGAAGACATCTGAGCAGCAAACTGCAGAAATGGGTTGTGACCGGGAGAAGTCATCATAGAGGTCTGGACCGGATGGAGAAAAAGAACTAGAATCTGAGACGTCACCGGTGAGTCACTTAATGTAAATGTTCATTCTGCCTCTAATCAGCACTGTAGGATCTGCATCGAGATGATAGCTGGTATGATTAGGATACAATTTTTTTTTCATGAAACCGCATCTCCCAGCATATCATTACCATTGTTCGGACCATGCTGGGAGCTGGAAACCATTTAGTGTGAACCTATACGTCAGGGGTTGCACTAAATTGAG
Source organism: Rhinoderma darwinii (assembly GCF_050947455.1). NCBI lineage: Eukaryota > Metazoa > Chordata > Amphibia > Anura > Rhinodermatidae > Rhinoderma > Rhinoderma darwinii. The sequence goes on along the minus strand of NC_134690.1, from coordinate 310,755,054 downwards.
CTGTATTTGTGCTGGTGCTGTATATATGTATTGAGCTTGGCTCTGGGGATGTATTTATGTATTGAGCACTATTCTGGTGTTGTGTATAGAACGATATTGCTTGTAAAATGTGCAAATGTTTTTATGCTCGAGTTCCATAAAAAGAAATGTGGAAAAGCAATGACACGTCGACTGGTAGAGAAAACAAACATGGCGAGGGGGAAGGAGATGTCGGGAAAGAGGTGGGATGGGGGCGCTAAACCTAATCTTTGCCCCGGGTGCTGGAGAACCTAGCTACGCCTCTGGTGTAATACTGTCTTATGCCTCCTGTCCAGCAGATGGCACTGCAGGAGCGCTAAGAACACTCAGCCCGGCAGACGCACAATCCTGGCCTGCCTCCGTTCCCCTGGATGAGCTCCAGGCGGGCTCTCCAGGTGAGCTTGCCGCACTGGAGACAAAAGCAGATGCCTCAGTCTGCTGAACCGCCAATGAAGGAAACCTTTCCTGCCGACCAGGCCCACGTTGCTCCATTGGCCTCTTCATTCGACTGCAGTCACACGGGCCGACTGCCCGCCACACGCTGCTCTGGATGCCAGGGGCCCGACCGCTCCTCCCTGCTGCCCTCACCCGCACACCGGAAACTGCTGCCATCTCTCCCACCGGCCTCGGACCGTCCACGCCACTGCTCCCGGCCTCCGGAACCTCCACAGCAGGTAAGGGGGGGCCAAACTCAGTCTGCGCCGTGGAACCGGCGATGTAGGGCTGAGGCGCTCAGGCAGCCTGGAACGCAGAACCCTGGGGGGACACCCTAAAGGAGACCCCACAAGGGCCCCTAACTGCTCCTGCACCCACCCTAGCCCCTTCTCCACTGCCTGTACCCTAATCCTCTCCAGCAACTGCTCTAAGCCCTCCATCTATAGCCTAGGCCCTACACCGACACAAAACTGATAGCTACCCTGACACTGGATGCATACACCACCTCCTCACAAACTTTTTCAAGCCATAAAATGGCTTCCTTGCCTACTACCTATATATATTCCAATCTATAATCACAATACCCCTCTACTTGACCCCTTGCAGGCACAGAATCATCATGACCGCCCTCTGCCCAGCTTTGCTTAGCTCCGGGCTCACAATAGCGACTATATCGGAATGTGGAATCTGAAGTGTTAAGAAGAGGGGTGACCCCCTCTAATAGTCCATCGCCCAAACCCAACGGCGCTATCACAGGCTGCTGATGATTGGCATGGCAACCTGGGAACCTAATGATGAGCCCCAGGTCTGCCATCTCTGCACTGCTATAAAGACTTTCCTCCGGCAGGGCTTAGTAGGAGTCTGTCAGAATCACTATATACTTCAGTACATTAGTAGTGCAATAGAATCATGCAAGCGATGCAATGATTGTTGGGTCAAGTCCCCTAAGGGGATTAATGTAAAACAAAAGGTTTATTTTTATGTACACAAAGTTATAAAAATTAAATAAATTACCCTCTAAAGCAGGGGTTTCAAGCACGCGGCCCGCATGTGGCCCCTGACACGGTCATCTGCAGTCCGTGGGACACAGAGCCGCAAGTGCAGGCTCTGCTCTGTGATTTTGTGGAATTTCCAGACATCGCTGTCCACATGTCTGGGGCTTCCCCAGAGCCGGAGACTCGCGCAGAGTGCTAGTATAGCCTCTGCTCCGGGACTCTGTGGAATTCCCTGACATCGCAGTCCATATATGGACGGTGTTGTCAGGGCCTTCCCCAGAGCAGAGTCCCGGGCAGAGCGCTAGTATCAGCTCTGCTCCAGGACTCTGGAATATTCTGTCATCGCTGTCCATATATGGACGGTGTTGTCAGGGCCATCCCCAGAGCAGAATCCCGGGCAAAACACTAGTATAGGCTCTGCTCCGGATGACACTGCGGCAGCGTCGGCAGGGGGGGGGGGCGCCACTGTTAGGCATCTGTCACAGGCATCTGACTCCCATCGACGGATCAATTTAACATATACATGTCATGAAAATCTATTGTAAATCCTATGACGTATACATGAAACGGAGGCCTGTGACGTATGCTATATAGTGGTATACGTCACCCATAGTCTCCTATGCTTAAAAACATACCACGCATTGTACATTTGAGGGATTTCGTTGTATGGAATAGCGTATACCAGCCTGACTTAGGCCAAAAGGAATTTTTTTTTACCTCTGTCGGCCTAGTGGAGACCTATGGACACTACTTTGTAGATTGGGACAGCTCAACTAAACGTTGGGCTAAAAAGTGATCAATATCATGTCAAAATCTGTCAATTACAATATATGTAAAGGGGTAAAAGGGGTCTTTGGAAGAAAAAACCAAAATTAAAATATTTTGGATTATGTTAAAAAGCACCTGTCACTAAAATAATCCTTTTCTATGTCTTTGGAGAAATCACTATAGAACCATATGATAAATATCTCCTGTACTATGTGACTGATATCCTTCCAGTAACTTACACCACAGCTGTCCTGAATTTTATCTATGTATCTAAACAAAATGGCTTATAATGAACATTTATAAGGGGGTTCCACCCATGTTCTGACCTTTTTAAGCAGCTGATTGGTTAATCATGTCATCTGATATACTATGCTGAATCTGATTGGTCAGAGCCCTTACTGAAGCTCCAGCCTTTAGACTCATTCAGACACAAACCAATACTTCAGACTCGTTCACCTCAAAATCAAAGTTACTGAAAAAGAGACTAAAAAAAGTAAAAGATATAATTTACTTGAATGTCCAGAAAATGATATATCATGAGCCAATACGGATTACACCCAAAAAAATTGATGGCAGCTATACTTTAAAATGAGGCACGATAGAAGTGTTGTGCACAGCTGATAGCGTACGGGATATTCATCTGAAATGGGGGTTCCTGTTTGGGTAAAGTACCAGGGAGCTGTAAATAATATTGAATTTGTGATTGGCGCCCTTGGGTCGGTGTGGGCGGCTTAAGGTAATGGTGGTGGAGACCAGTTGAATTGAAGTAGTAAGTTTAACAGAGGTGAATGAAAAGGTTTACACCTTCAATGATTCCTTTTTCCTTTGACTACATTTGAATAATAAAGAATATGCTTGATATCTACTGCTCTTGCCGCCGCCGCTCCCTCCGGTCCGTCCGCTCCAAGTGCTTGCATAAGAAAACACAAGTCCGGAAGCCGCGACCGGAAGTAGTAATCTTAATGTCCGGCCGCGGCTTCCGGTCCACAAGAAAATGGCGCCGGATGTCGCTCGGCCGAAGACCTTCAATTTGGACTGTGTGGGAGTGGCGCTTGCGCTGTTCCCACACAGACGGCGTACAGCATAGTGAATGGAACGGGTCCCGTTCGCATTCACTATGGGGCTGTATGTGCCGTATTCCATGTCTGCATGGGTCGTTAATCGTCACATACAGAGATAAAAAAAAATGGCAGCCACCATAGACAAGAAAAAGTTCAAAAATAAAACCAACACAAATAAATAAAACATTTTTTAATAACAAATTGATATAAAAAAAATAATAATTTCACGACACCCTTCCTTTTAAGGGGGAGTCACACAGTTTTTTGACGTGTTTTTTGGTGTGTAAACCGCGCCGCGAAACGCGCCAAAAAACGTCTGAAAAATCCTCCCATTTCAATGGAAGGCGGAGGAGTCTTTTTCCCGTGAACGGTAAAACCGGCTCGCGGGAGAAACAAGGGACATTCCCTATCTTCGGGCGATTACGCCTCTGACCTCCCATTGACATCAATGGGAGGCAGAGAAAGAATATTTCACATTGTTTTATGCCCGCGGCGCTCAATGGCCACGGGCGGAAAATGCAGCAAAAATCTGCGTGCAGGAAGAGGAAAATCTGCCTCAAACTTCCAAATAGAATATTGAGGTAGATATTCCTCCTGCAAAAACACTCAGGGTGAACCCAGCCTTAGTGAGATTTTGTACTTTGGCGCGCAATGTTACAACAGCTCAGATGCCAGAAAGACATTTGTGATGTCACAGCATCTTACACGACTAAAACATTTTTTGTGATGTCACAGCAGCTCAGCTGACAGAAACACATATGTTAAGTTATAGATGCTTACCTGACAGGAAGATATTTGTGCTGTCACAGTAGCTTACCTAACTAAAACCCACGTGTGATGTCACAGCAGCTCATCTAATTCAAAGTTGCTTCTGATGTCACTACAACTTGCCTTACTGGAAGATATTTGTGATGCGACGGGAGCTTACCTGACTGAAACTCACTTGTGAAGTTATAGCAGCGTACCTAACAAAAAAATATTGCTGAAGTCACAATAGTTTATTTGACTGAAACCCTCTTGTGATGTCACAGTAGCTTACCTGATGGACACACTGACAAATTACACCGTCATAGCAGCTATTTGCACAAGCCACTAAGGGACGATCACTACATATGGCCTCGTGCACACTTACGTCACCGTTTTCACGGCCGCTTTTGACGGGTCCGTGAACCCGTTTTAGCGGCTGTGTGGTTTCCGTGTGCACTCCGTGTGTCCGTTTCCGTGCGCCGAGCATGGTACTGTCCAGGGTGACAGTACCATGCTCGGCGCGCGGAAAACACAGTTTTAATGTAATAAACAAAAAATAAGTTCATACTTACATTCCTCCTATCCGGCCTCCAGCGATGCCGTTCAATCCATGTCGCCGCTGCAGCCAATCACAGGCTGCCGCGGCCTCTGCAGCCAATCACAGGCTGCCGCTTCACAAAAGAAGGTCGGACTGGAGGAAGAAGAGGGACTCGTCACCAAGACAATGACCGTGTACGTATGAAATGCTTTTTATTTTATTTGTAATCAGCAGCCTCTTTTCTCTATCAGTTATTGATAGACAAGTGGCTGCCGATTAGTGTAATATTTTTCTAATGTTAATCTGCCCGCCCGGCAGTTGCTAGGCAACGGCTCAGTCACACACGGACGGCATACGGATGCCTTCCGTGTGCCTTCAGTTTTTTTGACGGCCCCATTGACTTGCATGGGCCTCACGGTAACGGAATCCCGGACCAAAGTAGGACATGCTCTACTTTGGGTCGGAAAGGAGCAACGGACCGTCAAAAAAAACCTGAAGTGTGCATGGCCCCATTGAAATGAATGGGTTCAGGGTGCTATCAGTGACAAAAACGGATAGGACCCTGAAGGAAAAAACCGAAGTGTGCCTGAGGCCTAAAGATGTACAATTACACCCCTTGGGTTCAAAACCAGCTATATAACACTAGCTATATAAATACATATGTAGTGAGCTCCCCCTAGTGGCTGCTCTATACACCGAGATATACTGTATATCACAAATCAGAAAACAGACTCCACAGATATATTATGAAATTTATTGGCACAGAATTTTGGATCCAAAAACAATGAAGGATGTTACCTTTAACCCCCTTAACGCTCAGTGACGTACTATTCCGTCATGGAAACCGCCCTGTTCGCGCTCCATGACGGAATAGTACGTCACGGGAGTAACGGCCATTTCGGCCGTCCTCCCGACACATGCTGGAGCTGTGACAGCTGTGGTCTCGTACAGCAGCTGCCGCAGCTCCTACAGCGGGGACCGATCGCTGTGTCCCCGCTGATTAACCCCTTAAAAGCCGAGATCACGTGTTGTCGTTTGGCTTAGCAAGCAGAGTAGCCCGCTCTAGGAATTATCAAGGCGTCACAAATAAGCTTTTACCTGGCTATACACATTGCGCCTCATGACTTACACACTATCCCTCCATTTTTCACACACTTGCACCCCATTATTTATTTATTTTCATTTAGGCACTTTACTCACTACTGCCCCCTATATTTCACTTATATTATTATCACTTGCACATACACTATTTATTTATTATTTTTTACTACACATCCCATGCACCACATGCCACTCCCATCAAGACTAGTGGGAGTGGCTATTATTTAAATGCACCTGTTAACTCTCCATCAGCGTTTCTGACCTGTCTGTGTCCATTTGTAAGTATGACCTTTTTCGTTTTTTTTTTTTTCCTGGTGAGAAAATGTCTGACTATCCTTACAGACTAGACAGACTGGTTCACAGAATAGTATCCAAAGGCGGGCTTAGCCCTGGAGAAGTTGACCGGTGCCACCTTGATCAAGTACTGCGTGGAGCTCTGACCCAGGACCCCATCGCTCAAAGATTGAGGTGCTGCGATAGAGAAAATTCCCCATTCCTTCCCTCAGTTACTTAAGGAAGTGCGACTAGAGGAAGTTACTTAGGCAGCCAGGGAGCAGACACCCAAGATGGTAGCTGCTGTTGCTCTAAAACCTGTGCAAAATTGTCGTGAGGAGGAGCTTCTTAAAATCATAGAGAAGCAGAGGGAGCAAATTGCCCAACTCTTAAGTGCCCAGGCTAAGGAAGTGGAGTGATTAAAACAGATTGCGGAGGCTGTCACTGAGAGACATCAGCAGTCCCCGAGAATGGCAAGTGATGATCCACGGAGAGGTAGAGATATGAAAACAGAGGGGTGCTTTGTGTGTGAGGAGTCCAGCCACACAGCTCGCCAGTGCCCGAAGAGGTGGCATTCCAAGAAGTCTGTCTCCACCCCATCAGAAGAATAGGCTGTCGGGAAACGGGGCCAGTAGAGTCCCATACTAGCCCCCCGTCAACATCAAAAGGCATACTTTACTGCCCCATCTACTGTTGCTCGGTTGGAACAACTTCCTGAAGGTCTAACAAAAACCGAAATAGCGACATGAATCAATATATCCCATTAGAAGAAATGCAAAAGTAAAGTATGTCTAAACTTCAAATGGGTTGATTCAAGGGTGTAAAACCCAAACAGCATCACTACAAAAAAATCGCTGGACCATATGGATGGTGATTTGGAAAAAATTCAACTACGTTTGAAATCGGAAATGTCTACGGACAATCTTGAAATCTTTAATAGACAACTTGACCAACAGTGTATAGTGTGGGAAAAAGAAATTGAATCGGTTAAAATCAAGAAGTTTAGTCGTGATAATGACGATTATATCCAAAAGAAAATGTATCGGTGGAACCAGAGGACACCCAATATGCCAATGGCACGTTCCTCATCAATATCATCCACATCGTCACTTAGCGACCACCATGAGATGACCTTAAGGAACACGGGGGATAGACAAACCACCAATAGGCAAAAAAGTAAAGTCAATTATAATAATTCCATCTACCCTAAGAGAAAGATTAATAAGGGTACTGAGTCCGCATCCAGATACTATGACAACGAATCTAATCCAGGCCAACGGGGAATGAAGGTAATCAACCTATCCAAACACACCTTGACCCAAAGTGATTACTCTGTTAGAAAAAGGCCTGACATTTTCCTCTGCTTCTTCGTTTGATCCCTTTTTAGCTGTGAAGGATCTGCAGCTATTTGGAAGATCGTTGATCTTCAAAAAAATGGTACTTCAAAGAAGAGGACACCGTATTTACAACAACTGAAGAAAGAGAAACCCTGAAGGCTTTGGAAGACCTATATAATCAGGATGAACCTACATCCAGAGGTAAGATACCCGATTGCGTGAGGAGAAAGTCCACCAAATTTCCTCCTCTCGCAATCTGTCCTGCTGTGGATCTCTTCGTTAAATTGGTTTCAAACGAATGGGCCAACATTTCTAATAGTATCAAAAATGACAACTTGATAGGATCTGAAAGAGAGAGCCTGGAACGTATTAAAACATGGCATGATATAGTAATCAAACCAGCAGATAAAGGGGGCAACGTGGTATTGTGGCCACGGCAAATGTATCTAAATGAAGCGAATCGTCAATTACGACACTCGGCCTGTTACAAAAAAACTTACATTTAACCCTTTATTGTCTTTTAGTCTAGAACTAATGCAGATCCTTCAAGATGCCATGGATAATGGGACTATTTCTAAGGCCTTGAATGATTCCTTATATGTAACGGAACCAACTCTACCGACACTATCTCATACCGAAAATTCATAAAACCATCAAAAATCCTCCAGGTAGGCCCATCATTTCAGGGTCCGGGGGTCTAACTGAGAGAATTTGTAAATGGATCGATTTTTATTTGAAACCATTAGTTGAATTACTTCCATCATATCTTCGAGACTCGGCTGACCTTCTGCTCAAAATTGACGGGATACATCTAGATCCCGATCATATTTTGGTCACGTGCGACGTCGAGTCCCTCTACACAAGTATCCATCATCAAGATGGGCTACATGCAGTTGAGACTTTTGTGTTGATGAGCAACATCGAGAGTGAGGTCTCTCAACTAATTTTAACTTTGTTGGACTTTGTCCTCAAACATAACTTCTTTACATTTAATGATTCATTTTACCTACAGCTCCAGGAAACGGCAATGGGGGCAGCTTGTGCTCCCTCCTATGCCAACCTATTCCTGGGGCTGTGGGAGAGAGACTTCTTCTTGTCGGATCGGATGCCATTGATGAGTCGGGTTCTCCTCTGGACCCGATTCATCGATGAAATTTTTTAGATCTGGCAGGGTACTCCCGATGAACGATCTTCATTCATAGAAATACTCAATCAAAACATCAACCTCACATATAAATGGAGTCACCAAAGTGTAGATTTTTTTGGACATCATTATTAAACAGGATTCTAATGGTTTCTTACAGACTGATCTTTACCGTAAAACATCAATCAATTCTCTATTACATGCGACTTCGGCACATCCTCGACACGTAATTGAAGCAATTCCAACAGGCCAATTCCTTTGTGTCAAGAAGATCTGTTCGACTCCTGAAGATTTCAAAATTCGATCAGAAGAACTGAAAGACAGATTCACCCAAAGGGGCTATAGCCACCGCAATATTCGCAAAGCACATCACCGAGCCCAACATACCCCACGCGACCAACTTCTTAAAACATCTATTAAAGATCAACATGAACGCAAGGTGAGATTTGTTACAACGTACAACTCACGCTGGGTCGAAATACGCAACATCTTGAATAAATTTTGGCCAGTTTTGTTAACTGACCCAATATTGCAAAAAATATTACCTGACTATCCTGCTATGGCACCTCGTAGAGCACGCAATTTGCGTGACTATCGTACATAGCTATCTTACACCTATCAAACAAGGAAAAAATTTTGGTACCAAAGGCCCAAAGTGGGGCTGTAAACCGTGTGGAGACTGTCTAAGTTGTCCTAACATCGAACGCTCCCAATTTTTTACTGACTCCGGGGGCAGGAACCAATTTAAAATTTGTTGGCCAATCACATGTAGAACTAAGGGAGTAATCTATCATGCAACCTGTCCATGCCCAAAAATATACATAGGCATGACTACTCGGGAACTACGTGTTCGAGTCAGGGAACACGTTAGATAATGAAAAGGCTAAAACAGAATTAGATATTGAAACCTTAAAAACAATTCCTAGACACTTTCGTTCTCATCATGCATGCGACTCTAAACTCTTTAAAGTGAGAGGCATTGATTATATCATCAATATGAGAGGAGGCGACCTAAAAAAACATTTTGCAAAAAGAGTGTAAATGGAACTGGAAACTCCAAACGATGTTCCCTAAGGGTCTTAATGAAACCACCGGTTTCTCTGCTTTTCTTTGATTGCCTGCCCAATTTTAGTGGTGTTGGGTTTAAAATGTAAAAAAAAATTTTTTATTGGTTTGTATCGTTATGTTCTTTGATTTTAACAATATATTTCTCGTTATACAGATGAGATACAGATCAATGTTGCTACCTTAATCGTTGAGGTCTTTTTCTTTCCTTTCCGGGATCCCCATGGACAACTTGAATGCAAACTTTTCCTTACGACTACCGACAACCTATATAGCATCGGAGATTATGTTATTATTTCAAGATAGTTGTCAGATACATCAATATGAGTATACATCTAAGGATTATGACGTGAATATTTTATTGTTATAATATCTTGATGTTTGTGCTAAGCTATGCGAGCTATTAACTCCTTAACGCCGAAGGACGGATATATCCGTCCTCAGCAGCTGCTAGTTCGCGCAGGAGGACGGATATATCCGTCCTGTGATGGCGCGGGTACTGAGACTGTACCCACGCGATCAGCGCGCTTCGATTCCGGCAGTTTAACCCATTAAATGCCGCTGTCAATAGTGACAGCGGCATCTAATGTGTTTGACAGAGGGAGGGAGCTCCCTCTGTCACCCGATCGGCGCCCCCGCAAACAAATCGCGGGTCGCCGTCAGGTTTCCATGACAGCCGGGGGTCTAACAAAGACCCCCAGTCTGCCTTCAGCATCTGCCTGAGGCATCAGTTTTACACTGACAGGCAATAATGCTTTGGTATACTAAGTATACCAAAGCATTATATATGCGATCGGCACATCGCATAGTGAAGTCCCCTGATGGGACTTAAAAAAAAAAAAATATGTCAATCAGTTAAATAAAGTTTGTAGAAAAAAAATAATAATAATTACAGTCAAAATCAAATAAAACTACTTTTTTTGCCCAAAAAGTGGTTTTATTCAGTAAAAGTGTCAAAACAAATCACACATACACATATATGGTATCCCCGCGATCGTAACAACTTGACCAATAAAATTAACACATTAATTAAACCGCCGAATGAATGGCGTCCAAAAAAAACGCAAAAAACGGCAAAATTCTCTTTGCTCCCATTCCCCCCATAAAAAAATAAAATAAAAAAGTTAATCTATAAGTCCTATGTACTCCAAACTAGTACTAATGAAAACTACACATTGGCCTGCAAAAATCAAGGCCACATACGGCCACATCGACGGAAAAATAAAAAAATGACGGCTCTTGGAATGCGGCGATGCAAAAACAAGTAATTTTTTTCTAAAAGGGTTTTTATTGTGCAAACGTAGGAAAAACATATAAAACCTATACATATTTGGTATCCCCGTAATAGTGCCGACCCATAGAATAAAGTGGGCTAGATAACTACAGATAGGCAGGATTAGTGTGTTGCTAAACACGAGATCCTCACAGTGGAATCCACAGCAGTAGCAGCTGAAGCTGTATTAGCTACTGGCACACACTGGGCTTGATAAAGCAGCTGATCTGCTAATAAGAGAGCAGCACAGACATCTCTATAGCAGCAGTAGCTGAAATACAAGAGATTCATCTAGAGGAACTCCTAGAGCAGCTGCTCATGTTGCTTCAGTTCCTGGCACACACCTTGTGACAAGGAGGGTACCGGTCCCAACTTGGAACAAAAATATTTAAACATAATATTTTTTGAATAAATATAAAAAAAAATATAAAAATAAATAAAAAACAGGAAAATGCTAAAATAAATTATAAATACTAGAGTGTGATGGTATTAACCATTTAAATCTCATCCTTGTCCTATCTGAACTTATTACATATGTCAAAGTAAAGTGCGCAAGCGCTAGTGAACGAACCTTATGGATACAATTGTATCACTATCTGATACAATTGTATCACGATCTTAAATTGCTAAAAAAAGAAATAAATCTCACATTAAAGGTTAGGCTCTAACCAAAAAATTCCCATTGGTATTCATCCAGTGAAACACGAACATGTTATTTACGCTGCATAGTACACGGCGTAAATTTATAACGTGAAAATTAATGCTGGAATAGCTGCTTATTTTCAATTCTCTCCTAAAATAAAAGTTAATAAAAGTTAATCAATATATTGTAAGCATCTAAAAATGGTGCAATTACAAAATACAACTCGTCCCGCAAAAAACAAGCCCTTATACGGCTATGTCGACGGAATAAAAAAAAAGTTACAACTCTTGGAATGCAACCGTGAAAAAACAAAAAATAATCCTTGGTCATTAACGTGCAAAATGGCCCGGTCATTAAGGGGTTAATCTAATTTACATACGACTTAAACACGCATAGATATTAATAGATCTATTCTATTTAGCCAATTTCCAATGTAGATCTTATACATATAGAGTTTGGTAAGTCACAACATTTGAATGGTGTAAATTGCATACTATTAAATAATCAACTACATGATTTATCTATACATCTATACATCAAACTATATTAAGAAATGTACATACCTGTAAATTATTCATTTATATTACTCTGTAAACGTTTTACACTACTTTGATGCTTGTATGCAGCCAACACAGATATCACAATTCTAATATTCCCTTTTTTTTTATACACGTATTGATATATGGCCAATATATATATATATATATATATATATATATATATATATATATATATATATATATATATATATATATATATATATATATATACACACTGTAATATAACAGACATTGTGTCTGACGACTGTTTATCTATTTAGATACACAGTATATCAAATTATTTATTTAGATATATTGGTCATCATTTAATCATATTTATTTTTGTACCATATTTATTAAATTAAAAACAAATAATTTATGTATAATAATTTTTATTATGAATTTAATTTTAAACAGCACTTATTTAAATTTTTCGTTGTGGCACTGATATTTTTTTCATTCAACTGTGCTAGTTGATCTTAATTCACACTAAGTTGATATGCATGTTTATATATAATTATATGTATGAATATATTTTTACATCCCTATTTTTTCACATTCTTTAGCACGAATATGTTATTATATATTTATTATAATTATTAAATAAAATGTAATTACTATCACATTTATCTTTTATTATTAGTTTTAAACATTTATTCTTAGTAACACCTTTCCTTATTCAGCATATTTATCAATTTTCACTCATTCTTATTATATATATTTACATTCACTACACATTCACTATCTGTTTGTCAAGCATATTTTATTTTATGCTGCTTCCTTTATCCACTAGTCAATTATACATAATGTATCCATGTTCACACAACATGATATATACGGTTATGCACGATCATACATAAGGATAATCCATGTATGTGCAACGTAATGTGTGAACAGTATGACAAATTTATTGATACCGCAGACATATACTTATAACTAAAGATATATTGTCCTTTATAATCACTCACGCACTTTACAAATCTACATCGCTGCTATTTTTCAATGTAATATTGTTCTGCGTGCCTCATCATGCACGGATTACCCGTCCTGTGTCGCTCTCTCATTGGGGCCGGTGTCCGGCCCCCGTCTTCGTCACTCGGGGCGTCTCCTGCTTCATCCACGTGACCGAGTCATGCTGACTCGGTCGCGTGCTTCCGGCTCGAGCTCTCCTCGGCTAACGTCGACGTGGGCGCGGCCTCTCTGGCCCCCAGGAGACAGCGACCGAAAATCGTGCAGGACGATCAACCTCATTATTCCACACACTTGTCAGGTAAAATAAGCATAGTCCATTGGCGTGTCCCCACAAAGAACCTCTGACCTCAACCTGACACCACCCCCAGACGAAGGCATTAGCGCCGAAACGCGCATTGGGGTGGAGCTCAGTCGTGGTTACTCCGTCTCTTGATAATGGGTATGTCTAAACCTCTATACTACATCCTAATTCTTTGTGGAATTCACTCCTTTATCTCTGTTTTTTCCGCAGCACATTATATGTATGGCATACAGGCGTCCATGTCATGATTAGAACACTAGTCACTACTTCAAATGGTTTGTAGATGCTTATTTATGTACTCATGACATTTACCATACAAATTTCTTTGCCTCTGTCATACTTAACTTATGTATTTAGGTCGACTCTTTCATAATATTATAGTATACATATCCTGTACCATTTCTATTGCGAGACTCATACATGTTTCATGCACTATTTGTGCATATTTAGACCAATTCATCCATGTTTTTATTGTTGGTTTATGGATTCTTTTATTATTGTATAAATTAACTATGTAAATAAAATATTTTTGTATTTTCAATACCTCCTTGGTTCCCAGCATCCATTCTCTCTCTTTTGGTTCCTGAAGGTCTAGTAGGACCGGCCCCACATGTACCAGCCTGTATCAATGATCAACCATGTACTGTGCTGTTGGATAGCGGATCTCAAGTCTCCATTATTTTTGAGAAATGGTACAAGAAATACCTGTCAGACGTGCCCATACAGCCCCTATCGGTACTCGAGGTTTGGGGGTTGAGTGAACATAGCTACCCCTGCAGAGGATGTGTGTGTGTTATGCTATGGTTCCTGAAGACAGTTGCTGGAGTGGAGAAGGGGATACCCATCATCGCACTAGTCTGTCCAGAGTCTGAAGCAGACCAGAGATCTCTGCCTATTATAGTGGGGACAAATGCAAACATCTTCCGTACCCTAGCACAGTGGTGTCGAGAAATTGGGGGCAATAATTATTCACAGACCCTCACCATTCACTCAGCCTGTCTGGCTGCTTACGTGAGAAAGGAGGAGGAAAAAAAAAAGGGAACTACGTCCTGAATGTTTCAATCCCTGTTTTGAAGCTAGTGACCTGCACGAGGAAGAAAAAGGGCCACTAATAAACGGCCTGATGGAGCGTGGTGCCGCCTTCTCATTAGGAGACTGGGATATGGTCCTGGCACAAGTAGTGGAGCACCGCATCAGACTGAATGATGAGAAGCCTTTCCGAGAGAGGTCCCGAAGGCTAGCTCCTGCCGATATTGAAGATGTCAGGCAGCGTCTAAGAGGCTTGCTAGATACTGGAGTCATCCTAGAGTCAAACATCACATACGCTTCTCCCATAGTGGTTGCTCGGAAGAAAAATGGGGATATCCGGATGTGTGTGGATTACCTCACTTTAAACAGGCGCACGGTTCCTGACCAATACACTGTGCCCAGGATTGATGAAGCTTTGGATTGCCTACAAGGCAGCAAGTGGTTTTCTGTGCTTGATGTCCAGAGTGGTTATTACCAGATACCCATGAATAAAGAGGCTCAAGAGAATAGCGTTTTCATATGCCCCATTGGGTTCTTCCAGTTCCAGAAGATGCCCCAAGGAATTACTGGTCCTCCCGCCGCTTTCCAGTGGTGCATGGATAAGGTGATGGGAGACATGAATTTCCAGGAAGTACTGGTCTACCTAGATGACCTGATCGTGTTTGGGCAAACCATAGAAGAGCACAACCAGAGATTGTTCAAGATACTGGATCGGCTGAAGAAGGCTGGGCTCAAGTTGTCCCTCGACAAGTGTCGGTTCTGCCAGAAGACTGAAGTATGTGGGACACATTGTCAGCAGGGAAGGGATCTCTATAGACCCAGCCAAAGTGGAAGCTGTACTCAAATGGCCCAAGCCCACCAAATTGGGGGAGCTCCGGTCTTTTCTAGGATTCTGTGGGTACTACAGAAGATTTGTACCACAGTACTCGAAGATTACAAAGCCTATGACTGCCCTCACTCAGGGGTATCCTCCTCCTAGAGGGACAAGTCACTCCAAGAAGCCAGCTAAGCAGGCCTACTTCAAGGTTAATGAGCTGTTTGGAGAAAGATGGACACCTGCATGTGATGAGGCATTTGAAAAGCTGAAGTCCTGCCTAACACAGTCTCCAGTGTTGGCCTATGCGGACCTCAGCAAGCCATACGTGCTGCATGTGGATGCTTCCCTTGAGGGGCTCAGAGCAGTCCTGTATCAGGATCATGGTGGTTCTCTGCGACCAGTTAATTACATCAATCGAGGATTGGCTCAGAGTGAGCTCAACTACCCAGCACACAAGCTTGAGTTCCTAGCATTGAAGTGGGCAGTGGTGGACAAGCTGCATGACTACCTTTATGGGGTACAATTTGAAGTTCACACCGACAACAATCCGCTGACCTATGTGAGGACTGGGCATCGGTGGCTTGCAGGACTGACCTATGTGCAACTGGGCATCGGTGGCTTGCAGCGCTGGCAGTGTACGACTTCAGCTTGAAATGCCGTCCAGGCACCACCAACATTGATGCTGACGCCCTATCCCGTCTGCCCAGGCTGCTGCTGTATGATGACGAAGAGACCTGGATAGAGGTTCCTGCCCCAGAGGTAAAAGCCATGTGTCGCAGACACCAAGCCAAAACTGTTCCTTTACAGGGCTGCGCCCATTTCTTAGGGGTTTCAGAGGAGGCCATTGCACCCTTGCTTTTCCAGTTGACTAAGGTGAATACGGAGTCCCTGCCTCAATTAACCAGAAGCCAAGTAGAGAAGGCCCAACAGGAAGATCCTTCTGTGGGAGTAGTCCGGTGGTAAGTGAAAAGGGGCTGGAGACCTGAGAGGAATGCTCTGAAAACAGAAGAGTCCATCTTGCTTGCTCGCCAGTCAGAGTTTCTAGTAGTAAGAAATGGACTGCTGTATCGAGAGGCCAAACGGCAAAATGGAGAGGTGAGAAAACAGCTGGTGCTACCTAGCCAGTTTAGGGAGATGGTCATGAAGGCTTTGCATGATGACCACGGGCATCTTGTCATTAAAAAGACAACTGGTCTTGTTGCAGACAGATTCTACTGGCCAAGAATGGAAGCAGACATTGAGGGGTACTGCAAGTCATGTGCACGGTGTGTTCTGAGAGACTTTGCCCACTCGATCAGCCCCTCTTGTTAACATCACAAGTGATGGTCCACTGAAGCTAGTGTGCATCAACTTCCTCTCCATTGAGCCCGACGAGGGCAATGTCTGTAACGTCCTAGTGGTCACTGACCACTTCACCCGTTATGTGCAAGCCTACTCTACCAAAGATCAGCGAGCGGTCACCGTGGCAAACATATTGTGGGAGAAGTACTTTGTACATTATGGGCTTCCAGCCCGCATCCATACTGACCAAGGAAGAAACTTTGAGAGTCGGTTGATCAAGGAGCTGTGTGAGACCTGTGGGATCAAGAAATCTAGAACCACACCTTTCCACCCCCAAGGGGATTCTCAACCAGAGAGATTCAACCGTACCCTTCTCAACATGTTGGGCACCTTGGACCCCAAGCAGAAAGGAAGCTGGAGCCGACACATTAGTCAGTAAGTCCATGCCTACAATTGCACCAAAAATGAGTCAACTGGGTACTTCCCCCTACTTCCTCATGTTTGGTAGGGAAGCCCAACTACCCGTGGATATTAGCTTTGGAGTATCACCTGACCAGTCATCGGGAAATACCTATTTGAAGTATGTGTCGCAGTTAAAGGAAGAACTGAAGGAGGCTTACAGATTGGCTCACCAGGCTTCCAGTCGATTAGGAAGGCTAAACAAAAAACTGTTATGACTGCAGAGTCCGAGAGCAAGTTCTGCAGCCTGGGGATAGGGTCCTCATTCAACAGCTGGGCATTCATGGAAAGCACAAGCTTGCTGATCGGTGGCGTCCAGAACCCTATGTGGTGATAGAAAAGCTGCCTAGTGTTCCAGCCTACAGAGTGAAGCCTGAGAATGGAAGTAGGACCATCAAGACCTATCATCGCCAGCATCTGTTGCCTGTAGGACAAAATATTTGTTTGCAACAGCCACAAGCAAATGGAGCCAAGACGCCAACCCGGCCTCCTAGAAAAAGTGGCCGCCATCGACGAGGGATAAGCCCAGTGCTTCCCCCTGAAGGAAGTGATAGTGAATCCAGTGATGAATGGGGTCCAGACTACAGATGGGTAAGCAACAGAGTCCTATCATCAAAGATGGTACAGATCAGTTGCTTGATGTGAAAAACCAGGAAGAATCCAGTCTAGCAGCCAGCATGCCGTGTCCCTAGTCGGGGGAGAATTTAGAAGATGGAGTCACCAGGTGACGACGTAACCATCATGGAACCTGAGCCTGAAAGTCAAGAGCTAGGGGTCGAGGAGGGGGATCCCACAGTGCACACTCGTCCCAGACGGGACACTAGGCCCCCAATGATGCTAACCTATGATAGAATGGGGCATGCTACCGAGGTACCCAGAGTATTACACCCCAATTTCATTGACATGTGGCCATATTTCCCCTCTGTACCCATGTGGCATGGAAATGGTATGTGCGTGACTGATTGTGGTGTTGGTCAGGATGCTTTAACGCCAATTTGTATTTCAGGTAGTGAGTCTTCACTTTGTGCTCGGACACTAGCACCGACTCACCAGGGGGAGAGTGTAACACCTGCAGAGAAAACATTGTGTATAGAGGATGCTGCAGTTAATGCCAAGCAGGGACTCACATCAACAGACATTAGCACTTCTTCTGAAGTGCAGTGGACTACATGTCCCAGCAGCACTTGCTTCTCTATACCCCTGCAGCCTAGGAGAGGAGCAGGGGAGGGGAGCACTGATTGGCTGAGCAGGGGATTGTGGGACAAGGCTGAGCAGGGAGGAGAGGGGCCATTTTTGGGATAGAAACATGGTCAGGAGATAGGGAGACTGCGTGCATTGCAAAGTGTAGAGAGTCCTGTACTGGGGCACAAAGCACAGAGATCCAGAGACAGTCCTGACAGCCCAGCAGCTCACTGTATGAGAGGAAGAAATGCTGCAGCAGCATCCCCTCTGCAGAACAGCCTGTTTCCAGGGAGGTTCCCTGCTCTGCAGCACAGGAGGATTTTGCCTGCCACTCCATTGTCGTCCCCGCGTCTGAACGCTAGGGGATTATCATGGGGGAATATCATCTTAGCTGCAAGTAGTAGTGAGTACACATTGCTGGAACTTATTGTGCTGATACTGAGGACTTAGTGAGAGAACTATTCTTGAGAGGAATTCCAGTAATTAAGTGCACCAACGGTTACAGAAAAGCACGCCAACAGGGCCCCAACGTTTGGACTGTGTTCATTGCCTTACTGCAGCCATTAGTAACATTATAATGTGATAGTAACAGTATAAGTGTGTGCCGGCTATTACCAGCAGTATAAGTGTGTGCCAGCTATTACCAGCAGGGTAAGCGTGTCAGCTATTACCAGCAGGGTAAGCGTGTCAGCTATTACCAGCAGGGTAAGCGTGTCAGCTATTACCAGCAGGGTAAGCGTGTCAGCTATTACCAGCAGGGTAAGCGTGTCAGCTATTACCAGCAGGGTAAGCGTGTCAGCTATTACCAGCAGGGTAAGCGTGTCAGCTATTACCAGCAGGGTAAGCGTGTCAGCTATTACCAGCAGGGTAAGCGTGTCAGCTATTACCAGCAGGGTAAGCGTGTCCGCTATTACCAGCAGGGTAAGCGTGTCCGCTATTACCAGCAGGGTAAGCGTGTCAGCTATTACCAGCAGGGTAAGCGTGTCAGCTATTACCAGCAGGGTAAGCGTGTCAGCTATTACCAGCAGGGTAAGCGTGTCAGCTATTACCAGCAGTGTAAGCGTGTCAGCTATTACCAGCAGTGTAAGCGTGTCAGCTATTACCAGCAGTGTAAGCGTGTCAGCTATTACCAGCAGTGTAAGCGTGTGTCAGCTATTACCAGCAGTGTAAGCGTGTGTCAGCTATTACCAGCAGTGTAAGCGTGTGTCAGCTATTACCAGCAGTGTAAGCGTGTGTCAGCTATTACCAGCAGTGTAAGCGTGTGCCAGCTATTACCAGCAGTATAAGCGTGTGCCAGCTATTACCAGCAGTATAAGCGTGTGCCAGCTATTACCAGCAGTATAAGCGTGTGCCAGCTATTACCAGCAGTATAAGCGTGTGCCAACTATTACCAGCAGTATAAGCGTGTGCCAACTATTACCAGCAGTATAAGCGTGTGCCGGCTACTACCAGCAGTATAAGTGTGTGCCGGCTACTACCAGCAGTATAAGGGCGTGCCGGCTACTACCAACAGTATAAGGGCGTTCCGGCTATTACCAGCAGTATAAGTGTGTGCCAGCTATTACCAGCAGTATAAGTGTGGGTGAGTGATCATTATCCTGTGTGGGTCACTGATATACTGTATATGTTTGGTGTAGACAGTATCCTAACCCTCTGTTATCCCCATAACATTTCTGGGAATATTGATATGTGTTGTACCAGCCAGGCCTGGCATATAGCCCATGCCCACCACTAGGGGGTCAATCACACAGAACTGTAACTGTTACGTCATTTGCGCTTTATTTCTTTACTTGCATCATTCTTATTCAGATCGCCCTTGTTTACCGTTCCCTAAATAAAACCGTTAGGTAGTTTCACCATAACCGCTTGTGAGTGTGTACTGAGCTCAGGTGGGGTTTTCCAGAGTCGACTCCTGGCAGAAGAGGAAGACCCTCCTGCTTTCCTATAGAGCTCCTAGCAATATTCGGGTGGAGGCACTGCGCCATAGTGAGGTGAGAACTACAATACACCCTGCCTACAGAGGTCGGCTCAAAGGGGTGTTACACATGCATCAGGAAAAATATTTCACATTCAATAGAGACCTCGCATGCGCCAAGTTATGACACAAAGTGATATCACTAGTAGTGAAAATAGCCGGACACTGACTTGTGACTTGTGACCAAATCACTTGAGAGGAAAAGAAAAGGAGACACGTCAACTAAACTGCGCCACGCACCGCAAAAATATTAAAACCCTGCCCACATAAACCCTACAAAAATTAGCCTTATTTCGGGGGAGACTTTCATGGACCAGAAAGATTGTGTAACATACTGACAAACAAAATATACTGAACTCGATAACGTCATTGTCATTACACATAGGGATTTCCAAATCAGGAACACCTAAAAAAAATGATGATATCTTGTTACTAGCCGGGATGTAAGGGGAATCTGGCTGCATCCTTTATCGCCCCATTGATCGCTACCTTTAATTTGGTGGATCTGACGGCAAGTAGAGTGTCCTTCCTTACCCTGCCACAAATGGGGCATTTAATAGGAGTTTTTCCCATCTTAGACATTTATGCCATACATCAGAGCTGGACCCACATCCTGTGGACATGCCATAAATGTCTAAGATGGAAAAACCTATTTAAGCTGCACACTGGTCTTTAATAGATGAAACACTACTCTATGGCCGGAGGTAGACAACTGACTGTTGGAACGTCCAAACATCTTCAAGAGGATCCTCCAAGAACAAGAACTACAGAAGAAAACTCTTCTGCAAACAGCAACCAAACCGCATCTGACCGGAGAAATCCAACTCAAAATCAGTTTATTACCAGAACTGTATGAATTATTTCTATCACACCTACTTTACTGAGTCAGAATACTTTCTATAGGAATTTTATCAACATTTCGGCCTCATGCACACGGCCGTGCCCATAATCGCAGCCCGTGATTGTGGGCACGGCCAGCTGCCGATGGCTGCATTTTCGGGCCGTGCTCCCATACAAAGTATGGGACTACTGCCAATAAAAAACGAAAAGTAGGACATGATCCATAGTTCACGGCACGGTTCTACGGCACAGACACCTATCCGTAGCGATACGGAAAGGAGTCTGCGGCCAATAGAACCAGGCGGGTTCGTAATTACGCATCGTGTTACGGTCCACAATTCCGAAAATATTTTGTGTGCATGGGGCCTTAAAGTGTTACTAAACATAGTGACATGTCAGAAGTTTTGATCGGTGGGAGTCCTAGCACTGAGACCCCAAAAGATTGCTAAAATGAAGCGGCAGAGTGAGCGATGTACTGCTTTGTTTCTGATCGTCTTCCCTCGAAAAGTTGAGCAAACGGTGTACAGACTCAGAGTTTCCATTTAGTCCATACAACGCTCTCAGCTTTCCATGGAAAGCCATTTAGAAACCATGCGGCACAGCACTCACCCAATTGCTTCTGCCGCTTCGTTGTAGCAGTCGGTGGGGGTCTCAGTGCGGAGACCCCCACTGATCAAAACTTCTGCTATGTCACTTTGATATGTTAAAAGTTTAGTTACACTTTATCAGCCTCACACAAGACTAAAAACATACCTTTACCCAACTGCCTCATGACAATCACAATACCTAAACGGCTCCAACGCCAGCCACAAAGTCCTATAAATTAATCAAATCCGCATTTTTTTCTGCCATCCATTGATTTCAATGAGGAGGCACAAACCATTCCAGGAAAGTGATTTGGGGCATTTTTTTGGCGCGGATTCCGTTGCGGTTTCCGTGTGAACTGACCTGTGGTGCATTCACCATCTTGATTCTCTGAACTGGGAAATAGACACCTGAAAAAGAAAAAGAAGGAAGTGTGATAATACATTTCTGGTAAATGCTATCGATTTCTATATAACGCCGATGTCTGTAAGAAATCCATCAAATAAGATTGAGAAAAAGCACTATGCACACCAAAGTGGAAATTCTTTTGCAGATAAATAATTTATTATATTTATAGCCAATGACAGTGTAGTGCAGAGTATGGATGGCGCATTCGTATGGCGGCTGACTGCTGTTTGGTACCAAACAACAGCGGTCAGCCGCCATACGAATGCGCCATCCATACAGGATCATACATTGACTATTCAATCATGAATTCAGTCAAGTATTGACCGAAACGTCGCACTACACTGTCATTGCCTATAAATATAAAATTATTTATCTGCAAAAGAATTTCCACTTTGGTATGCATAGTGCTTTTTCTCCATTGGATCGGGTTGGGGGACCCTACTTATGCACCCACGCCTTAACCTAGTGCTATCTGAACCCTGCTACAAACTCCATCAAATAATATGTTACTGCAGCGTGTGATCCTACAACTACAATCTATCTGGATACTTACCAGTCACTGATACTAATCATAAAGGGGGCAATTTATTAACACTGGTGTTTTATACACCAGTCTTAATAGAAAAAAATTTGAACGTAAAGTGCGACATTTATTAAGAGGCAAAAGCATTTTAATAAATGTGTTGCATTTTTCTGCTAAGCCGTGCAGTGAAATTGTGCAGCAATGACCACACCATGCACCATAGCACCCCTCCCACAACATTAAAAAAAAACACATACTCCCCTCACCGCTCTTCTTCTCCCCTCCATCTCTCGTCATCATTTCAGCGCCGCTCATACATAGTCAATGCCGAGAAGCGTCAGATCCATATGTGCAGGAGCGGATTACAATGAGGGCAATGTGGGCACTTGCCCAGGTCCCAAGGCTGAAAGGGGGCCCAGTTCGCCCCGATTTTCCTCAACTGGTTGTTAAAATTCCAGCCGGTTCAGAGAACCGGGGTGAAACAGGACTTCTTACCCAATTGTATCCGCGTCCTTAGGATGCAGATACAACGGATTACTATTGCACTGGCTCTTTGTCTGTGGGCAGTATTGGGGGCAATATCTACAGGGGACGCTATTTACACAGGGCAAGATCTACACGGGGCATTGTGACTGACGGAATCTACAGAGGGCATTGTGATTGTCAATATTTACAGAGGGCATTGTGACAGGCGCTATCTACAGGGGGCATTGTTAGTGTGTGTGGTACTGGAGCATAGTACCATTATAATCAGGGGAATAGCGTGTGGCAGCAAGAGAATTTTATCTTCATTTATAGGTGCAGAAATGTTGGAAAAGTGAGGAGCCGAAGACCTATAACCGGCAAACTCTCCAGAAATGGGCTGTGGCTGGGAGAAGTCATCATAGAGGTCTGGTCCCGATGGAGAAGAAAAGAGAATAACGACGAAAAAGAATCGGAGGCGTCATATGTGAGTCACTCAATGTAAATATTTATTCTCCCGGTGACTGATCAGTACTGTAAAGAAAAAGAGTTGGTCAGCTCCTCCTAAAACATGAAATAGATATGCAGGTGCTAATCTGCCGTGACTAATTTATTACCAGTAACAAGAAAATGCAGATGCACACCGCAGGTGCTAAAATATATATATACATACACACACTTATTGTTTATTATGGATTTTTATTGCATTACTGCTATAGTTATTATGTTAATAAATGTGAGGTTCTTAGCGCTCAGTTTGATCAAAATGTGCGAGCCCACCTGCCACGACAAGGCGACCTCTATCCCTACACTGAACATTATATCCCTATTTTGGGGACTTACCTCAACTCCCAGCATATTCTAACCATTGTTCTGGCTATATTGGGAGCTATCGTTTTAGGACGAACAAACTTATATGGCAAGGATTAAACTGAATTTGCAAATGATCTCTGTACCGAGCTGTATTTGTGCTGGTGCTCTATGTATTGAGCTTCGTTCTGGTGCTGTATATATGTACTAAGTTTGGTTCTGGCACTGTATATATGTACTGAGGCTGGTTCTGGTGTTGTATTTATTTAATGATCTTGGTTGTGGCACTGTATATATGTACTGAGCTTGCTTCTGGCAGGGTATATATGTACCGAGCTTGGTTCTGGTGCTGTATTGATGTACCGAGCTTGGTTCTGGTGTTGTATTTATATACCGAGCTTGGTTCTGGTGTTGTATTTATATACCGAGCTTGGTTCTGGTGTTGTATTTATATACCGAGCTTGGTTCTGGTGTTGTATTTATATACCGAGCTTGGTTCTGGTGTTGTATTTATATACCGAGCTTGGTTCTGGTGTTGTATTTATATACCGAGCTTGGTTCTGGTGTTGTATTTATATACCGAGCTTGGTTCTGGTGTTGTATTTATATACCGAGCTTGGTTCTGGTGTTGTATTTATATACCGAGCTTGGTTCTGGTGTTGTATTTATATACCGAGCTTGGTTCTGGTGTTGTATTTATATACCGAGCTTGGTTCTGGTGTTGTATTTATATACCGAGCTTGGTTCTGGTGTTGTATTTATATACCGAGCTTGGTTCTGGTGTTGTATTTATATACCGAGCTTGGTTCTGGTGTTGTATTTATATACCGAGCTTGGTTCTGGTGTTGTATTTATATACCGAGCTTGGTTCTGGTGTTGTATTTATATACCGAGCTTGGTTCTGGTGTTGTATTTATATACCGAGCTTGGTTCTGGTGTTGTATTTATATACCGAGCTTGGTTCTGGTGTTGTATTTATATACCGAGCTTGGTTCTGGTGTTGTATTTATATACCGAGCTTGGTTCTGGTGTTGTATTTATATACCGAGCTTGGTTCTGGTGTTGTATTTATATACCGAGCTTGGTTCTGGTGTTGTATTTATATACCGAGCTTGGTTCTGGTGTTGTATTTATATACCGAGCTTGGTTCTGGTGTTGTATTTATATACCGAGCTTGGTTCTGGTGTTGTATTTATATACCGAGCTTGGTTCTGGTGTTGTATTTATATACCGAGCTTGGTTCTGGTGTTGTATTTATATACCGAGCTTGGTTCTGGTGTTGTATTTATATACCGAGCTTGGTTCTGGTGTTGTATTTATATACCGAGCTTGGTTCTGGTGTTGTATTTATATACCGAGCTTGGTTCTGGTGTTGTATTTATATACCGAGCTTGGTTCTGGTGTTGTATTTATATACCGAGCTTGGTTCTGGTGTTGTATTTATATACCGAGCTTGGTTCTGGTGTTGTATTTATATACCGAGCTTGGTTCTGGTGTTGTATTTATATACCGAGCTTGGTTCTGGTGTTGTATTTATATACCGAGCTTGGTTCTGGTGTTGTATTTATATACCGAGCTTGGTTCTGGTGTTGTATTTATATACCGAGCTTGGTTCTGGTACTGCATTTATGTACGGAGCTTGGTTCTGCGGCTGTATATATGTAGTGAGCGTGGTTCTGGGGCTGTATATATTTACCTTATCTTAAGGTAAAAGTAGATGGTAAATCTACTTTTACCTTAAAGGGGTTGTCCAGGGAAAAAAATAAATCTAAAAAATGTCCCCCAGCCTTGATTTGCCTTCCCTAATACCCCCTATTAAACTTCTAACCAGTTTCTGTTTGATTTCCATCATCACTGCTGCTTTTTCTGTTTGTTTACATCCCTTGCTGTTTATTTACAACCCTTACTGGCTGTTTCCTGTCTTGTAACCCACTATACCCATGATCCCCGGCTGCATCTGAGGAGACAGTTGCAGCCTCCCCCTTCCTCCAAAGCACCTCAGCTATTTGCATACTGCCACGCCCCTCTATGGTCACATGGTCCTTCCCTGCTCTAATTCCAGATTACAGGCAGACGCTCCTCCCTGCACACTGTCTGAGGCCGGATTACACGAGCGTGTGCCTTTTGCGTGCGCAAAAAACACGTCGTTTTGTGCGCGCAAAAGGTACATAACAGCTCCGTGTGTCAGCCCCGTATGATGCGTGGCTGTGTGATTTTGGCGCAGCCGCCATCATTATGACACTCCGTTTGTATGTTTGTAAACAGAAAAGCACGTGGTGCTTTTCTGTTTTCATTCATACTTTTTACTGCTGTTGCGCGAATCACGCGCGTACCACGGAAGTGCTTCCGTGTGCTGCGATTGATTTTCACGCACCCATTGACTTCAATGGGTGCGTGATGCGCTAACAACACACAAATATCGGACATTTCGTGAGTTTTACGCAGCGGACACACGCTGCATGAAACTCACAGACAGTCTGCACGGCCCCATAGACTAATATAGGTCCGTGTAAGGCGCGTGAAAATCACGCGCGTTGCACAGACGTATTACACGTTCGTCGTCTGAATAAGCCCTTACACAGTAATAATCATCACTATCCTTTGTGTCTCCATCTATCCCTGATCTAAGTACAGGCACCCATCTCCCTCCCCCACCCCTTCCACAGCCTGATAAATGTCAGGGTATGTTCACAGGCAAAGACGTCTCAAAATACAGAGCCGTTTTCAAGAGAACACGGCTCCTGATTTTCAGAAGTTTTTTGTGCAAATCGCGATTTTCGCTGCGTTTTTTACGCCCGTTTTTGGAGCTTTTTCACTACAGTCTATGGAAAACGGCTCCAAAAACGTCTCAAGAGGCTTCCTGCACTTCTGTTTTGCGGTAGTTTTTTTATGTGTAAAAAAACACATCAAAAAACGCTCCTTCGGAACAGAACGCCGTTTTCCCATTGAAATCAATGGGCAGATGTTTGGAGGCGTTCTGCTTCGGATTTTTCGGGAGTTTACGGCCCGAAAAACGGACGAAAATAGGCCGTGTGAACATGCCCTAAGTCTGCCCACTCCACCTAAGTCCGACATCTTGGTACACACAATCCAGTCAGCACATTTACCTCACCTGCTGCTGGATCTGTTCCAATAGATCCTGTATTAGGCCCTGTTCACACTGAGTTTTTTTGCTGGCAGAAAATTCTGCATCAAGATTCTGTCTTGAATTTGGAGGCAGATTTTGACCTGCCTGCACGCCGTTTGCCACGTTTTTTGCCCGCGGCCATTGAGGGAAAAAGAAGCGACATGCCCTATCTTCGGGCGTTTACTCCTCTGACATCTATGGGAGGCAGAGAAAGCGTTTTTTGCAGCGTTTTTGCCCGTTGCGCTCAATGCCCGCGGGCGAAAATCGTGGCAAACGGCGTGGAGGCAGATCAAAATCTGGCTGAAAATTCAAGCGAAATTTTGAGGCAGAATTTTCTACCTGCAAATAACTGAACAGGGACTTACAGTGAAGCAAACGCCAAACACTACTCCAAACAATGGTAAAAAGTTTCTTTTTTTTTTACATAATTTACTATAAATGTATGTAAGGCCCCATACACACTAACGTGCTTTTGTGGGCGCAATTCCCCCGAAAATCCACGAGAGAATTGCGGCCCCATTCACTACCTTCTATATATACTGCCACAGCCCCCCTGTAGGTAATGCCACACAGCCCCCTGTAGGTAATGCCACACAGCCCCCTGTAGGTAATGCCACACAGCCCCCCTGTAGGTAATGCCACACAGCCCCCCTGTAGGTAACGCCACACAGCCCCCCTGTAGGTAACGCCACACAGCCCCCCTGTAGGTAACGCCACACAGCCCCCTGTAACTAATGCCACACAGCCCCCCCTGTAGGTAATGCCACATAGGCCCCCCCCCCCTGTAGGTAATGCCACATAGCCCCCCCCTGTAGGTAATGCCACATAGCCCCCTGTAAGTAATGCCACACAGCCCCCTGTAAGTAATGCCACATAGCCCCCTGTAAGTAATGCCACATAGCCCCCCCCCCTGTAGGTAATGCCACATAGCCCCCCCCCCCTGTAGGTAATGCCACATAGCCCCCCCCCTGTAGGTAATGCCACATAGCCCCCCCCCCTGTAGGTAATGCCACATAGCCCCCCCCCTGTAGGCAATGCCACATAGCCCCCCCCCTGTAGGCAATGCCACATAGCCCCCCCCTGTAGGCAATGCCACCCTCCGTACTTTCCTGTAGGGGACGGCTCTGGAGAAATCCCTCACTTCACAGTCCATATATGAACAGTGAAGTGAGGTACTTCTCCTGGAGCGGAATCCCCGGCCACATCGGGGGGGATTCCGCTTCAGAAGTCCCTGACGTCACTGTCCATATATGGACACAGTGAAGTCAGTGACTTTTCCTGGAGCAGAATCCCTGGCCAATTCGCCGGTGATTCCGCTTCAGAAGTCACTGTGTCCATATATGGACACAGTGAAGTCTGTGACTTCTCTTGGAGCGGAATCCCCAGCCACATCGGCGGGGATTCCGCTTCATTAGTCCCTGACGTCACTGTTCATATATGGACACAGTGAAGTCTGTGACTTCTCTTGGAGCGGAATCCCCGGCCAATTCGCCGGTGATTCCGCTTCAGAAGTCACTGTGTCCATATATGGACACAGTGAAGTCTGACTTCTCCTGGAGCGGAATCCCCAATCCCGGGTTTGGGGATTCCGCTCCTACAGTGAGCAAATAAACACCCTCCTCCTCCTCCTCACATGCGCTTCGGACTGTGTGGAGGAGGAGAGCGCGATCTACGGCAGACACGGCCGTCACAGTGCACACCGACACCACATATTAAGACTTGCGCATGCGCAATGAAACACTGCTGCTGAAGACGCAGCCATACCATTTAACAGAGCATGCGTGGTAGTGTCAACCACGCATGCTCTAATCAGATGGGGAAAACACGTGGTACAGTTCCGTCATTTATGACGTAACCGTACACTGTGAAAACCGGAAACCGCAAACCGGAAGTTAGGCGCGAATGGACGGGTATGCACAGGAAGTGCAAATTTTACATGGACAAGCGGTCACGTGACGGAAGAGGGGTTACGACGATACAGCCAGCTAATCAAACGTAAGTACATTACAAAGTTAAATGTTTTTTATTGTTTAGTTTAATTAAAAGTAATTTTTTACTTCCGGAAAACCCCTTTAAGAGAAGGTAAATGTGTACAGTAAAAACTAAACCCAAAAAAACATGGAGGAAGCTCAGTTTTTTCCAATTCAACCATTACATGGTACTTTAAATGGTGCCTAAAAAACTACAACTCCTCTCGCAAAAAAATTATCCTTCACACACCACTCCATTGACGTAAAAATAAAAATAGTTATGACTCTAGGAAGGTGAGTGACAAATGAAAAATGGCTTGGACTATAACCTCTTCAGGCCGAAGCCATTTCAATAGAGTGGTGTGAGGGCTTATTTTTATGGGAGGAGTTGTAGTTTCTAATGGTAGCATCTAAAGTACCATACAATGCACTGGTAAAATGAAAAAAAATGAATTGCATGCTGAAATTGGAAAAAACTGATCCCTTCATGTTTTTTTGGGTTTCATTCTTACAGCTTTCACCGTGCGGTAAAAATGGAAACTTAACTACATGCTGTGGCTCAATACGATTACGGTGATACCAAATTTATATAGGTTCTTAAATACTACTTTCAAAGAAAAAAAAAAAAAAAAACATTCTAAGGCCTCGTGCACACTTACATCAACGTTTTCACGGCCGCTTTTGACGGGTCCGTGAACCCGTTTTAGCGGCCGTGTGATTTCCGTGTGCACTCCGTGTTTCCGCGCGCCGAGCATGGTACTGTCCAGGGTGCTGAGTTAATGGGCTGCACTGATCGGCGGTAACTCCTTCAGCACCCTGGACAGTACCATGCTCGGGGCGCGGAAAATAAAATTTTAATGTAATAAAAAAATAAGTTCATACTTACATTCCTCCTGTCCGGCCTCCAGCGATGACGTTCAATCCATGTCACCGCTGCAGCCAATCACAGGCTGTAGTGGCAATAACGCACGTCAGGATGACGTCAGAAGGCCGGCCTCCAGGGATGATTCTTCATCCCACGTGACCGCCTCTGCAGCCAATCACAGGCTGCAGTGGCCTCTGCGTCACAAAAGAAGGTCGGACTGGAGGAAGAAGAGGGACTCGTCACCAAAACAATGACCGGGTACGTATGAAATGCTTTTTATTTTAAATCAGCAACCTTTTTTCTCTATCCGTTATTGATAAAGACAAGTGGCTGCCGATTAGTGTAATATTTTCCTAATGTTTTTCTGGCCGCCCGGCAGTTGCTAGGCAACGGCTCCGTCACACACGGACGGCACACGGATGCCTTCCATGTGCCTTTAGTTTTTTTGACGGCCCCAATGACTTGCATGGGCCTCACGGTCACGGAATCTTGGCCCAAAGTAGGACATTCTCTACTTTGGATCAGAACAGAGCAACGGACCGTCAAAAAAACTGTAGTGTGCATGGCCCCATATAAATGAATGGGTTCAGTGTGCTAGCCGTAAGAAAAACGGCTAGCACCCTGAAGGAAAAAACTGAAGTGGGCATGCGGCTTAAGACCCATACGTTTTGGTTTTTTTCATCGATTGAGCGGTGAGATGCGTATTTTTTGCGGGACGAGCTGTAGTTTTTCTAGGTACCATTTTTTGGTACATGCAATTTTTGATCACTTTTTATTACATTTTTTTCAAGAGCTAAGTTGACCAAAAAACAGCAATTTTGGGGTTTTAAATATTTTTTCGTTCACCATGCGCGTTAAATAACGCTATATTTTAATAGTTCAGAAGCAGCTAAACCAATTTTGTTAACTTTTTTTTATTTTTTACATTATTTTAGAGGAAAACTTGGAAAAGGTGTTTTTTTTTAACTTTTAATTTGTTCTTTTTTTCCTTACTAAACTTCATTTCACTTTTTTTGCTAGGGGACATGAACCAGCGATTGTTAGATCGCTGGTACAATAGACTGCAATACTAATGTAATGCAGTATATTGTAATTTCCATAGGCTTCTGTTAGGCTGGATTCACACGAGGTCATTACGTCCGTAATTGGAGGACGTATTTCGGCCGCAAGTCCTGGACCGAACACACTGCAGGGAGCTGGGCTCCTAGCATCATAGTTATGTACGATGCTAGGAGTCCCTGCCTCGCTGCCGGACAACCGTCCCGTACTGTAATCATGTTTTCAGTACGGGACAGTCCTTCATTAGGCCCTGGGCTGCCATGACAATCATAGTGACCCAGCGATCTCATTGCGGGGGAGGTGACGAGCTGACAGAGGGGGCCGCGCCCTCTTTTTAACACCTCAGATGCTGCCGTCGCGATTGACCGCAGCATTTGAGGGATTAAACAGCCAGAAATCAGCGCGATCACTGTTTCTGGCCGTTAGTCCCGGGTGTCATATGTAATACACAGCTGACAACCGCAGCGTATGGTGCACACACAGCGCGTGAGCGCTCCATACATCACCCCCCGCACTATGACATATCTGACACGTCATTTGGCGGGAAGCAGTTAAGGGGTTAAACAGGAACTGGTTCTTTAACCGGTTAAGGACTAGGCTGTTTTACAGCTAAATGACCAGAGCAAATTTCACAATTTTGCTATGCGCTTCTTTAGATGACTATAACTCAGCAGGTGAATAAAGTTCATCTTTGAATTTTACACTCTTTTTAAAGGACAGATAGGGCTTTGTTTTAGTGGCATTTGTCAGTATATATAATTATTTTTTTTTTCTCTAAAGTGGGCAAAATTGGAAAAAAATGCAAGAATTTAACAATTGCGTCGGTTTATGCTAGCATTTTTCACACACGGTATAGACCACGGTCAAAATTCATCTCCTTTCACATTCTTCCACTTCTCCCGTGCATGGGGATACCAAATATGTGAGCCTTATTCACTGTGCGGGCATGTGCCAGGGCTTGGCATAAAAGGAGGCTTTTTGGCCTTTTCGGTCCAGGAATTTTGCATTTGATTTTATAGCCGTATACTGTTTTCTGGGGGGCCTAATGCTGCTGAAACATTAGAAACACCCCATAAATGACTTCATTCACACAAGTAGACCCCACAAGGTTTCCTTCAAGGGGTTTATCATATTTTTAGCAAGTCCAGTTTTCTTCTGAAAGTTTCTTGAATAAGATGGAACAAAATAAAATCAGCACTTTTTTAGCAAATGCGTCAGTTTAGGCTAGCATTTTTCACACACGGTATAGACCACGGTCAAAATTCATCTCCTTTCACATTCTTCCACTTCTCCCGTGCATGGGGATACCAAATATGTGAGCCTTATTCACTGTGCGGGCATGTGCCAGGGCTTGGCATAAAAGGAGGCTTTTTGGCCTTTTCGGTCCAGGAATTTTGCATTTGATTTTAGAGCCGTATACTGTTTTCTGGGGGGCCTAATGCTGCTGAAACATTAGAATCACCCCATAAATGACTTCATTCACACAAGTAGACCCCACAAGGTTTCCTTCAAGGGGTTTATCATATTTTTAGCAAGTCCAGTTTTCTTCTGAAAGTTTCTTGAATAAGATGGAACAAAATAAAATCAGCACTTTTTTAGCAAATGCGTCAGTTTAGGCTAGTATTTTTCACACACGGTATAGTCCACGGACAAAATTAATCTCCTTTCACATTCTTCCACTTCTCCCGTGCATGGGGATACCAAATATGTGTGCCTTATTCGCTGTGCGGGCATGTGCCAGGGCTTGGCATAAAAGGAGGCTTTTTGGCCTTTTCGGTCCAGGAATTTTGCATTTGATTTTAGAGCCGCATACTGTTTTCTGGGGGGCCTAATGCTGCTGAAACATTAGAAACACCCCATAAATGACTTCATTCACACAAGTAGACCCCACAAGGTTTCCTTCAAGGGGTTTATCATATTTTTAGACAGTCCAGTTTTCTTCTGAAAGTTTCTTGAATAAGATGGAACAAAATAAAATCAGCACTTTTTTAGCAAATGCGTCAGTTTAGGCTAGCATTTTTCACACACGGTATAGACCACGGTCAAAATTCATCTCCTTTCACATTCTTCCACTTCTCCCGTGCATGGGGATACCAAATATGTGTGCCTTATTTACTGTGCGGGCATGTGCCAGGGCTTGGCATAAAAGGAGGCTTTTTGGTCCAGGAATTTTGCATTTGATTTTAGAGCCGCATACTGTTTTCTGGGGGGTGTAATGCTGCTGAAACATTAGAATCACCCCATAAATGACTTCATTCGCACAAGTAGACCCCACAAGGTTTCCTTCAAGGGGTTTATCATATTTTTAGACAGTCCAGTTTTCTTCTGAAAGTTTCTTGAATAAGATGGAACAAAATAAAATCAGCACTTTTTTAGCAAATGCGTCAGTTTAGGCTAGTATTTTTCACACACGGTATAGTCCACGGACAAAATTAATCTCCTTTCACATTCTTCCACTTCTCCCGTGCATGGGGATACCAAATATGTGTGCCTTATTCGCTGTGCGGGCATGTGCCAGGGCTTGGCATAAAAGGAGGCTTTTTGGCCTTTTCGGTCCAGGAATTTTGCATTTGATTTTAGAGCCGCATACTGTTTTCTGGGGGGCCTAATGCTGCTGAAACATTAGAAACACCCCATAAATGACTTCATTCACACAAGTAGACCCCACAAGGTTTCCTTCAAGGGGTTTATCATATTTTTAGACAGTCCAGTTTTCTTCTGAAAGTTTCTTGAATAAGATGGAACAAAATAAAATCAGCACTTTTTTAGCAAATGCGTCAGTTTAGGCTAGCATTTTTCACACACGGTATAGACCACGGTCAAAATTCATCTCCTTTCACATTCTTCCACTTCTCCCGTGCATGGGGATACCAAATATGTGTGCCTTATTTACTGTGCGGGCATGTGCCAGGGCTTGGCATAAAAGGAGGCTTTTTGGTCCAGGAATTTTGCATTTGATTTTAGAGCCGCATACTGTTTTCTGGGGGGTGTAATGCTGCTGAAACATTAGAATCACCCCATAAATGACTTCATTCGCACAAGTAGACCCCACAAGGTTTCCTTCAAGGGGTTTATCATATTTTTAGACAGTCCAGTTTTCTTCTGAAAGTTTCTTGAATAAGATGGAACAAAATAAAATCAGCACTTTTTTAGCAAATGCGTCAGTTTAGGCTAGCATTTTTCACACACGGTATAGACCACGGTCAAAATTCATCTCCTTTCACATTCTTCCACTTCTCCCGTGCATGGGGATACCAAATATGTGTGCCTTATTTACTGTGCGGGCATGTGCCAGGGCTTGGCATAAAAGGAGGCTTTTTGGTCCAGGAATTTTGCATTTGATTTTAGAGCCGCATACTGTTTTCTGGGGGGTGTAATGCTGCTGAAACATTAGAATCACCCCATAAATGACTTCATTCGCACAAGTAGACCCCACAAGGTTTCCTTCAAGGGGTTTATCATATTTTTAGACAGTCCAGTTTTCTTCTGAAAGTTTCTTGAATAAGATGGAACAAAATAAAATTAGCTTTTTTTTTTAACAAATGCGTCAGTTTATGCTAGCTTTTTCACACACAAAATGGACCACGGACAAAATTCATCGCATTTCACATTCTTCCTCTTCTCCCGTGCATGGGGATACCAAATATGTGTGCTTTATTCATGGGCATGTGCCAGGGCTTGGCATAAAAAGAGGCTTTTTGGCCTTTTCGGTCCAGGAATTCTGCACTTGACTTTATAGCCGCATACTGTTTTCTGGGGGGTGTAATGCTGCTGAAAGATTAGAATCACCCCATAAATGACTTCATTCACGCAAGCAGACCCCACAAGGTTTTCTTCAAGGGGTTTATCATATTTTTAGACAGTCCAGTTTTCTTCTGAAAGTTTCTTGAATAAGATGGAACAAAATAAAATTAGCAATTTTTTAGCAAATGCGTCAGTTTATACCAGCATTTTTCACACACGGCATAGACCACGGTCAAAATTAATCTCCGTTCACATTCTGCCACTTCTCCCGTGCACGGGGATACCAAATATGTGGCCTTATTTATCACATAGAGATGTAGGAGGGCGGACGATAGAAGAAGATTATTTCACATATCGCTTTTTTTCAAAGCTGGTTTTACAAAACTCAACAGAGTTTCTATAACACTTCCAAAATATCTGCTCGTCCACACTTACATTCTGCTCAGGGGTGTAGAGTTGCAGAAATAAATTATTCAGGGAATTTATTAGCGGTCTTATTTTGAACAACCGATCCCGGTTTGCATCGGTACTTGGGGGGGCCTGTGCGTTGTCATTGAAGTGGAGGAACCTCATTATTGTCTCATAACGAGACCTGGGCATTACTGCAGAATATACTGGGGTGGCTTGGGCGGGTCTTGTTGACCAGTAAGACCTAATGGAGGGCTTTTTGACAATACCCATATTTAGGGTGAGCCCCAAATTTTTTTTTAATTCCTGCAAATTGGTGGGCGTCCAATCTCTGGCATGGGTGGATGAAGGTTTCTGCCTTATATATTGCGTGGCATATAAATTTGTTTCGTGGACAATCTGATTTAGGATGTCGTCCGTTATAAATAAATGGAAGTAATCCATTTGGACAAAATTTGTATTGTCCACGGTTATGCCAGGAGTGGGCGTAAATCCGTGGATTCTAGGCCCAAAAGATGGGGCAGGTGCCCATACAAGAGCCTGGACTGGAGGGACCAGGCTGTCCCGTGCTACAGCGCTACTTGGCCCTGCGCTTTCATGTTCTGCAGTTTCGACTGCATCAGGGACAACGTCCCCTGAAGATGAACCTGAAGTGACGCTGTCATCGTCACTACCTAAAACAGGTTCCATCTCGAACGCCATCTCTGATGCGGTCTCCGACTCAGACCACAGCATGGCGTATGCCTCCTCGGCGCTAAACAACTTCCTCGCCATAACGTAACTAACACTAACTAAACAAATTTTATTTTTTTATTTTTTTTATAAAACACACAAACTAAGGCCCCATGCACACGACCGTGCCCGCAATTGCTGTCCGCGATCGCGGGCACGGCCGGCCGCTGACTGACAGCCGCATTTTCGGGCCGTGCTCCCATACAAAGTATGGGAGCACGGCCCGCAAAATGCGAAAGAACGGACATGTTCCATAATTCCCGGAACATTTCCACGGCACTGACACCCTTCCGTAGTGCTACTGAAAGGTGTCAGCGTTCAATGAAAGTGAATGGCTCAGTTTTTGCGGACCGCAGTTGCGGTCCGCAAAAACGGAGGTTTTTTGCTGTCGTGTGCATGGGGCCTAACTGCTATATATATCTACACTACCGCTAACAAAAAAATAAACCGCTATTGCTATATATATTATATATATGTGGATATATATATAATTATATACTCCCTACCTGCCTATTCTAATAGAATAAAAGAAAGAAAGGTAGATAGATAGAAAAAAAGATAGATGGATAGATAGATAGAAATCTATCTATACAGAGAATGTTTTATAGTGTAACTGTTTGTTTTTTTTTCACTGTAATCTTCTGGCAGCAATTCTCCCGAGTCTCTTTTTCTCCTCAAACTGAAACAATATTTGAGGAGAAGAAAAGAGGCAGGAGATTTACTGCCAGAAAACTCAAAATAAAACAAATGTGGTCGCTGTGATTTTCACAGCGACCACATGTTCAGGGACCATCAGATTGGTCCCTGATACTCTGCCCAGTGCCCAGAGCTGTTGGTAACAGCGAGGGCACAGGGCTGTGTGCACGCGATCGCGGGCACAGGGCTGTGTGCACGCGATCGCGTGCACACTGTTTTATAAGCAGAAATGCATGTGATCGCTGTGATTGGTTGTCACAGCGACCACATGTTCAGGGACCATCAGATTGGTCCTTGATACTCTGCCCAGTGCCCAGAGCTGTTGGTAACAGCGAGGGCACAGGGCTGTGTGCACGCGATCGCGTGCACACTGTTTTCTAAGCAGAAATGCATGTGATCGCTGTGATTGGTTGTCACAGCGATCACATGTTCAGGGGCCAAAAGATTGACCCCTGACATTCTGCCCAGTGCCCATGGCTGTTAGCAACAGCCAGGGCATAGAGCTGTGTGCACGCGATCGCGCGTGCACAGTCTCTGAAGTGCGGCCGTATATATACTATACGCCGGACTTTAGAGACCCTGACCGCTGGCTGTATATTTACGGCCAGCGGTCGGGAACCTGTTAAGGTTATATTCACGCACAGAAGATTTTTTACGGAAACCCCAAACAATTTAAAGCTCCTGACCTCTTTAGGGTCCCAATGTATTCTGCTTTCTCTCTTCTGTAATGGCTCATTCTTTTACAGAACATTCTAAACTGTGCCAGATCTGAGGTCCAGCGCGGGCCTCTACCTTGCTATGCCACATGGAGTGAAATATTCGTTAGCGAGGAGCTGGCGTAGATTTCCACTATAATCTACGCCAGTTTTCTGGGATAATCATAATAAATTTGTTTGCTCAGTGGTGACGCCCCTTTCCCTCGACCACGCCCCATTTCTACAAAAGTGTGGAAAGTGGCACAAAGGCGCAAAAATTGCAATTTGCATCACAAAATGCGACTTAATCCATTTTGCGACTTTTCTACGCCCATACCTCCCAACTTTTGAATTCGGAAAAGAGGGACATTTTAAGACACGGCCCTAACCACGCCCAATATCGCGCATAAACACATCAAATCGCGGCTAGATCCTTCTGCAAATAACACGCGCAAATTCTCACTGCGTATCTCTAGACTGTCTGGATATTACATTTCAGGTTATATCGTCTTTGTTACTTCTCCTATCTTGGGTATAACATTTGCTCATCACTGCAGCAGCTGCAGGATAAACCAAAAGGCTGAGAACAATTAAAGTCAAGAGGGAGACCCTGTGGTGGATGACTTTTCAGGAAGCAGAGTTACATGATGGGGATTTTTTTTTCCAGTTGTGTAACTGCTACCGGTCAACGGAAAAATCATCCACCAGAGCCCCCCTGTAGATAGCTCCAGATATAGCCCCCCTGTAGATAGCTCCAGATACAGCCCCGTTGTAGATGGCGCCAAACACAGCGCCCCTGTAGATCGCTCCAGACACAGGCCCCCTATACATAGCGCCAGATACAGCACCCCTGTAGATTGCGCCACACACAGTACCCTGTAAATAGCTCCACAGTCCCCCTGTAGGTGCCACATTGCCGCCAGAGCGGTAGAGGTAGCCGGCCCTACTGTTGCCACTCTCCGCTCTGTTTTGACGTCACTCACCGTTAGAAGAAGGCAGGAGTCTTGCAGCTGCGTTCTCACTGGTGTCGATGCCTGCCCGGGAGTGGACCAGTCCAGGTGAGGTCAGGTGACAGGTCAGGTGACTGGACTGGTCAACTCCCAGGCCGGCATCGATCCCAGTGAGAAAACCGCCGCAAGACTCCTGCATTCTTCTGACGGTGAGTGACGTCAAAGCAGAGCAGAAAGTGGCAGCAGTAGGGCCGGCTACAGTAGGACCTGCATTCTTCTGATCGCTGCTGCAGTCAGCAGCGATCAGCTATTTTGATGCAGCGGCCAGCGGGACATTTTGCAGACTGCCCAGGACAGAGGTGAGAAATCGGGACTGTCCGGCCGGATCCGGGACGGTTGGGAGGTGTGCTCTACGCCTGGCGTAGAAGAGTTGATAAAAGACCGCCCCCCCCCCCCTTAGTGTCTTATGTCTCTGTTCTTCCCCTGCCTGTTGTCTTCACCATCCTTACAGCTGTACTAGTGACTGGACCGTGATGTAACAATCATTGCCAGATATAATGTCAGGTCCGCGCATTGTATAATATTACAACAGAGGATGAGGAAAGTTTCTTGGGAAGGTCCTTGTATAAACATTACAAGTTGTAGAGTCATTTACTGCTTCACATAAGCTGAGAGACTTTCCTCCGGTTCTGTCCATATTTCATGGATTTCATGACTAGATGTCACATTATAAAAGCTCTTAGCTGCCATATTTGCACTTATATATAAACATCGTCATGGTCAGCCTTCGGTTGGATGGCGCCCTGTGCGGGATTCTCTATTGCCGCCATCTACAAACCAAAAATGAACCACATATATACTGCACATACATAGAGGGACATATTTAGACAAACAGGCAAATATATATATATACACACACACATTCTGGAATATACACAAACAGACAAATACATAATAGGCACATATATACAAGCACAAAGACACTTTACATACATACCCATATATACACTGTGCAGATAATGTAGTAGATGTTACATGCAGTCCTATGTAAAATCACAGATATCACACTCTGAACTACACCCACAGGCACATATATATATATACACACTAACAAAGATATATATACACACACATACTGGAATATATACACACAAACACAGACATCTCTCCTTGCTGACAGGATCACAGGTTTCTTGCAGGACAGGCTGTGACGGAGCTTCCTCCTCGGCTCTGGTTTCCTCCGTGTGTGTAACGAGGAGGAGAGGACAGAATAGTGGCAGAGCCCAGTGGTGCCCCCTACATGCTGGGAGGGTGCAGCGCCACATGATTACGTACAGGTCGCACACCCCTAAACATCGCCTCTTAAACAAATCTCAAGTCTCTCGCTGTCTATTATCTGCTCAACTGACACCAACAGTTCTATGGAGACGGCTGGTGCAGAGGAACTCTGAGGATGGGATCTTTCAAACCGTCCAATCAGAAGCTGCCAACTGGTTTGTACCACTAGGTAAACTACAAGGGTAGGCTCGGACCAAACCAATGAGGGTTTTTGTGTTTGTTTTAATAAAGCAACAAGCTGTTATACGAGATATATATATATTATAGTCAGAGAAGGAATGCCTGCAGGCAAACAAAACCCTATTTCCTGACCACCCAATAGATAAGGATAAAGTTAGAGTTTACAACCTTTATTAAGCTACGTGTAGCAAGAACAAACTATGCACATAAATTTTAAAAATGTCACTGCCACAGACCGAAGTCAGTTTAACAGCTGGAGAAACCCAGCAGAGTATCTGAAAATTGCGGTGTGTGCCGAGTGTCGGCAGACACCGCAATTTTCAGATACTCTGCTGGGTTTCTCCAGCTGTTAAACTGACTTCGGTCTGTGGCAGTGAAATTTTTAAAATTTATGTGCATAGTTTGTTCTTGCTACACGTAGCTTAATAAAGGTTGTAAACTCTAACTTTATCCTTATTATCTATTGGGTGGTCAGGAAATAGGGTTTTGTTTGCCTGCAGGCATTCCTTCTCTGACTATATATTGCACCCGCTGACTACCCAGGGTCAAATGTGTTTTTTGTCATATATATATTATACACACACACACACACATACACACACACACACACACACACACACACACACACACACACACACACACACACACACACACACACACTACGGTTCAAAAGTTTGGGGTCACCCAGACAATTGTGTTTTCCATGAAAACTCACTTCTAGTTATCAAAGGAGTTGCAAAATTACTGGAAAATATAGTCAAGACATTGGCAAGGTTAGAAATGATGATTTTTATTTGAAATAATAATTTTCTCCTTCAAACTTTGCTTTCGTCAAAGAATGCTCCATTTGCAGCAATTACAGCATTGCAGACCTTTGGCATTCTAGCTGTTAATTTGCTGAGGTAATCGGGAGAAATTTCACCCCATGCTTCTAGAAGTCCCTCCCACAAGTTGGATTGGCTTGATGGGCACTTCTTGCATACCATACGGTCAAGCTGCTCTTACAACAGCTCTATGGGGTTGAGATCTGGTGACTGCGCTGGCTACTCCATTACAGATAGAATACCAGCTGCCTGCTTCTTCCCTAAATAGTTCTTGCATAATTTGGAGGTGTGCTTTGGGTCATTGTCCTGTTGAATGAAATCGGCTCCAATCAAGCGCTGTCCACAGGGTATGGCATGGCGTTGCAAAATGGAGTGATAGCCTTCCTTATTCAAAATTCCTTTTACCTTGTACAAATCTCCCACTTTACCAGCACCAAAGCAACCCCAGACCATCACATTACCTCCACTATGCTTGACAGATGGCATCAAGCACTCTTCCAGCATCTTTTCAGTTGTTCTACGTCTCACAAATGTTCTTCTGTGTGATCCAAACACCTCAAACTTCGATTCGTCTGTCCATAACACTTTTTTCCAATCTTCCTCGGTCCAATGTCTGTGTGCTTTTGCCCATATTAATATTTTCCTTTTATTAGCCAGTCTCAGATATGGCATTTTCTTAGCCACTCTGCACTGAAGGCCAGCATCCCGGAGTCGCCTCTTCACTGTAGACGTGGACACTGGCGTTTTGCGGGTACTATTTAATGAAGCTGCCAGTTGAGGACCTGTGAGGCGTCTAATTCCCAAACTAGAGACTAATGTAAAAAGAAAAAAATATTTTCCAAAACAAACCAGACACTCTTTGGGATAAGATTAATTTTATTAAAAATTCTATATAAAATTATATTTTAAAGATATATAGATATATATAATGCTTGAGAAAGGCCCCATGGAGTAGGGCTGAAACGTTGCATGTGGTGAATAAATCCACTTTTTTCACTATCAAGGTGTGCTGTCTCTTATTTTGAAAGGATTTACTAATATATACATACATACATATATATATATATATCTCTTTCCATAATGAAAGAAAATTTTTGGGGAAAAGGAAAAAGGTTTGAATTAACACATTTTTTTTCAAACCAGATGTGCACAATTAAAAAGGTCTCCTGGCCAGGATACCCAATACATACGTTTCTAACATTACTTCCATCAATTTATCCCCCTCTAAACATAATAACACATCATTTTCTAAGTAGTATAAATTCGATACATATGTTATTCAAGAGACACAAGAGTATTTAACTGGAAAACGGCTTAATAAGATTCTTTTTCAGGAACCGTTGGTCTCAGTTCACACTTGCGGTTTTTTCTCCTTTTTTATATTTTCATTTTTTTATATATATATTTTGATCCAAAACTAGCAAGGATAGCTCCTCTTATAAGATGGTAATGATAGTGAGTAAAGACTTCAAATCTGTTTAATACTCATCTTTATGTTGGTTTCTCATAATTTAGGGTAGACTGGAGATTCCCTCCTTTCCACTGTGTTCTTCCTCCTGGAACATACGTTGAGTTGAAACAGATTTTTGAGCTATACCAGTCTGGTTTTTGCCCCTTCGATCTTTCAATGGCCGCTCTTAATTCTCACAAAGGAGATCTCTCTTGTACCCAGTCCATCCATGGTCGATGCTTATTTAAGCGGCTTAGATTTTCATATACTCGGGGGCAGCTGAGATTTCACATGAGGGTGAATAAAATTGGCAATGAAGCACACTCTTACTCTGAAGAGTCAGTATCGTGCTGTGCTGCTATCCACGTTGAGTTTTCGGCAAAGCTGGAGACTGCAGAACGAGGCAAGGTTGACGTCACTACCTGCCAGGTGTGGATTGATTAATCAGCTGACGCGTTTCATCCCGGACCAGGATTTCCTCAGAGCTATTCTGTAAGTTCAATAAAGTCTGGCATCTTTACAGTGCCGAATTTAAAGGGAACTAGCTAGACCCATATGTTAAGATCTATCATTAGATACGGATTCTATTCCGGTAACTCAAACCTGGAACGTCATGACATGCATTTCTTTTTTATTTTTATAAATTACCATAAATATTCCATCAAGCAGTTCTGTCGGGAAACATACACATATATTTGGTACTATTCAATATACCTACAGTACATTGCATATAAAATCTTATTTCTTTGTGTCATTTATCCCTGACAAACCAATTAGTGATCAGTAGTGTCTTTAAATAAAATAAAAATGACAAATGTATAAAAGCAAAATCGAATTGAAAATAAAGAAAAATTGAAAAAAAAAACAAAAAAAACCTAAATTTTATTAAATTAATTTTTCATTCTGAAGAGATCCATGATGCATTTCCGGATGATATAAAACGAGCCCCAGATAAATTCTGTCATGGGACAGTCCATGAGTCCAAAAGAGGTAATATGCCTATTAATTATAGGGATGAAAAAGAATGTCCCACAGAGTTTCATCTATTAAAAAAAATTGATATGTCGTCTGTCTCCGGGTGACAGGGAGCAAGTCCAATTCAGAAAAACTTTTTTTTCCAAAGGGACCGGGCCCCCACCACTCAGGGACAGACAGCATCTACTAGGCCTACCAATTTGTCACAAGAAAATAATATTTCTGAAGGGAGACTCCTATTTTAAGTTTGGTGGTTGGTGCGAGGAGAACCCTGGGGCACTGGTATACAGCCAGCCCAGAGAAATCCACGCATCCCCCACCAAAGCGAAAAACAGATATGTTTACTTTTCGAGACATGAGTGTTCCACCGGGTTCCCCAAAACCCAAAAGACTTTTTAGGGAATTCAGGGGTTTAATATCTGCCTCCGAATGGAAGGGAGTGGGTCCAATACAGATATAAATCTGTAGGGACCGAGTCCCCACCACTCGGAGGCAGAAAATAGTCAGAATTGATGGTTCATTCATCAGATAAGTTCATCCATTCCCATTTTAAAAGAATGGAAGTCTTTCCCTTCTCAAAGAGAAAGGGTTTCACAAAGTGTTTGCCCAGATTGGGTTGAATCAGTTTGAGGATAAGTCGCTTGGCGATCGATCCATAGGTGGAGTCCGAGAGACTGGCATACCGTCAACCCCACAGAATACATGTCCACCAATACGGGAAAATAAATTTATTGAATAGGTCATAAA
The DNA here is from genome assembly GCF_050947455.1 of Rhinoderma darwinii. NCBI lineage: Eukaryota > Metazoa > Chordata > Amphibia > Anura > Rhinodermatidae > Rhinoderma > Rhinoderma darwinii. Next base: position 310,711,713 of record NC_134690.1, on the reverse strand, counting down.
AACATATTGATTTTAATTTCATTGTTTAGTCCTCTAGGATTAAGAGTTCCCAATGTGTAAATCCACATAGTTTCTTTCTGTAAGAGAATGCGGTTACAATCGCCACCTCTTCTATCCTCAAAGAGTTGATAAATTCCCATAAATTTTCAACCCTTGGGTGAGTGTCTATGATGTATTTTAAAATGTTCTGCCAATGGGCTTTTCATTTCACCCTTTGGGATGTCAGAGAGATGTTCCCTTATTCTTGTCTAACTCTCGTTTCATTTTTCCAATGTATTGCTTGAAACATGGGCATATGATTGAATAGACCACAATAGTTGGACAGTTAATAAAATTATGGACCTTAAATTCTCTTATGTTCACTATCGAAGAAGGTAACGGACTTCAAAAACATATTTGCAACAATTGCAAGAGCCGCACATGTACATCCCCTTTGGACGTTTATTTCACCATGTTTCGTTATCTATGGTCTTTCTTTTAAATTCAGAGCTCACCAAGAGATCTTTTAAAGTGGGAGCTTTCCTTGGTACCATACTTGGTGCGTCCCCAACTATTGAGCCAATCTTCTTGTCCAAAGTTAGATGTGGCAAGTTTTTAAACATTAAATTGCGTAACAAATTCCAATGGGAACCATACCTTGAAATAAACCGTACTCTGTTATCATACTTTTCTTATTTTACCCTATCAAGGATTTACTTCCTATCTTGTCTTATGGCTCTATTGTATCCTTTTTTTTAATACATTTTTTGGGGTACCCCCTATTTACAAAACAGGATGTAAGATCTTGAGCATCTCCTTTAAAGTCTTCAAATTAAGAACAATTTCGTCTGATTCAAAGAAATTCACTTATTGGGATTCCCTATAATTTGGGAAGGTAAATGGTGGCTACTTGTACTAATGTACTTGTCGCTCAGTTGTGCAGCGGGGCCTCCCACTTCACTTTCTCCTCTGGTTAGAGCCTGTGTCCTCTGAAGGGAGTAGTACACACCGTTGTAGGAAATCATCAGTTTCTTGGCAATTTCTCGCATAGAATAGCCTTCATTTCTAAGAACAAGAATAGACTGTCGAGTTTCACATGAAAGCCCTCTTTTTCTAGCCATTTTGAGAGTTTAATCGATCCCACAAATGTAATGCTCCAGATTCTCAACTAGCTCAAAGGAAGGTCAGTTTTATAGCTCATCTAAACAGCAAAACTGTTTACAGCAGTGCTAACACAAGGGTTGTCAGGGGTTTTCTAATCATCCATTAGCCTTCTAACACAGTTAGCAAACACAATGTACCATTAGAACACTGGAGTGATGGTTGCTGGAAATGGGCCTCTATACACCTATGTAGATATTGCATTAAAAACCAGACATTTGCAGCTAGAATAGTCATTTAGCACATTAACAATGTATAGAGTGTATTTCTGATTAATTTAATGTTACCTTCATTGAAAAAAAACTGCTTTTCTTTAAAAATCAAGGACATTTCTAAGTGACCCTAAACTTTTGAACGGTGGTAGTTTGTGTATATGTATATATATATATATATATATATATATATACACACATATATATATATACACACACACACACACGAAAGTATTCCCACAGCACTCCGATGGTTCCAAAAAATATGTGATTTATTCAGTCAACAGCTGCAACGTTTCCATCCTGATATAGGACCTTTTACAAGCATAGTGACAGCACATGTCTTATGTACACCTGCATGTATTGCTGTGTCACTATGCTTGAAAAAGGTCCTATAGCAGGATGGAAACATTGCAGCCGTTGACTGAATAAATCTCATACTTTTTGGAACCATCGGAGTGCTGTGGGATTTCTTTCGTTTATGTTTTATAATACACGGATCTGGATTACCTGCTTGCACCCATTACCGTGTTGGAATCTGTCGCAGAGTGCTGCTTATCTCTACATATACACAAATAAATATGTGTGTGGAAAGCAAATGATTTGTTCCATCTCAAACAGAAAAATAGTGTCATTACAGATTTATGAATATATAAACTCCTAGAATAGTACGGTAACGTGCTGAGATATGTCCACAAGGGACCTCTTCCCTTTCATAACTATGAGGCCACTCCACAATTAATGCCATACAGAAAAACGGAGTACAATAGCTATATAACAATTTTATTTAACATGAAGGTTAGACAGCCAATTAAAAATGGTATCAAAACCTAGAAGACTCTATACAAGCTCACATGTACATGTCAGGATAATAAAACCTATGCTTTAGACAAGGTATACTATAATCTCTAGTTTAAGGTATAGGTGATGCAAAGTTCCAAGAATGGTGGCACCCTATCAAAAAGTGCAAGTGCATAAAGTCTGGACAAATCAGTCCATATAATAGAAGGGAATGCAACTAGTGTCCATTAAAAAGCATAACCTTACCCATCTCACTGGTCCTAGCAGCCTGCATGACGTGTGTTGAACCCCAACGCGCGTTTCACGATCAGTGTTTCCTCAGGGGGTATGTAGTCAATAGGGCATGGACAGAGTCTCTGGCAAGGAGAGAGGATATACCCTAACAAGGGAAAGGGATGCACCAGGAATCAGCTCGATAGGACAGTCATACGCCCGGTGTGGGGGCAGTGTCTCCGCATCTCTTTTGCTGAAGACGTCCGAAAATGCAGCATAATGACCAGGCAATCCTGACAATGACCGAAGCGGAGGAGGCTGAGCAGAACGAATCTGCACCAGGCAATGGCTGACACTCGGGGGCCCACTGGAGAACCTCTCCAGAGTACCAGTCCAGGACTGGGGCATGTAGTCGGAGCCAAGGCAGCACGGGGTTAACGGCCTTGGATAGGACATAGAAAGATAGAAGCTCGGAGAGGAGAGCCCCTACTTGGAGCCTCAGCGACTTGGTCACGGCTATAACTGGGTCTGGCAGAGGTAGTCCATTTACCGATGCAACCATCAACAGTCTCTCCAAAGGTGTAGTGGGTAATTGAAGGTCCACCAGGTCTCTACAAATGAAATTAGCAGCGGATCCCGAGTCCAGATACACAGAGACCTGATGCGTTTTCTCACCGGACACTATGACACGGGTATGGACAATTTAGACGGGAGTCCTTCTTTGCCCAAGGTTGTTTATCCTACCAACCCTAGGCTTTGGGGCATTTGGGGACACAAACGCACAAGATGACCTCCGAGGCCGCAATAAAGACAGAGTCCCGAAGTGCGTCTGCGGTCTCTCCTGGGTAGATAGCTTACATTGGTCCATCCTCAGAGACTCCTTAGGAGGATTGGAATCTGAGGACAGCAGGGGTTGCTGCAAAGTAGGGAACGGTCTAGGAAGACCTCTCTCCCGACTAACCTCTTTGAGCCGTTCTCGGAGCCTTCAATCCAGGCGTCCAGAACGATTAGGTCATCCAGGGTAGACGGCAGGTCTCGAGTGGCAAGTTCGTCCTTAATTTTAGGGGACAGTCCATGCCAGAATTTAGACACCGGGGCCTCATTGTTCCACAACAGTTCTCCCGCCAAGTGGATGGCGTACTCGCCCGCGGAGATGTCTCCTTGGCGCAGGTTCAGCAAGTAAGCTGCTTCAGAAGAGACTCGTCCAGGCTCCTCAAACACTGTGCGAAATGACCAGAGGAACACCTGGAAGTCACGGGTCTCTGGTCCTTGTCTCTCCCAGATAGGATTCGCCCATGCAAGGGCCTTGCCAGTAAGAAGAGAGATGATGAAAGAGACCCTTGCGCCATCAGATGAAAATGCCCTTGAATACAGGCTGTAGTGGATCCGACACGGATTAAAAAATCCACGACAGGTGCCTGCGTCTCCATCATAGCGGTCAGGAAGTGGCAAAGAAAAATGACGATCAACACTGCCAGGGGGTGTAGTCTGAGGAGGAGTACTGCCAGGAGGTGTAGTAGGAGGAACGGCAGCTTGTGCCTCCTGCCGACGTGCGAAAATGTTCAAGGCCTGGAGGAGTTGGTCCTGTCGAGACCGGTGGTCCAGCATATCCGTCTGCATCACTTGTGACGTAATCTTGGATCTACCAGCGGGGTCCATGGCCTGTGCGTACTGTCACGTAGGGTTCGTGGATACACTGGGCCATACCGCCTTGGCGGTATGGCAGCTGGCCAACAGGGGGCAGGTCACAGTCTATAGTTAGTATAGGGTACCTGTGGCAACTCTGACAGTAGCAAGGCAGGCACGGCTGGGACTAGGCAGCAGGCAGACGAAGGCGTGGTGTAGCAGGACAGGCGTGTATACAGTACAGCACGACTTCAGCTCAGTACGGCACGGCACGGCACTTGACCAGGAAAGCACGGGATACAGGAACTGGAAAACACTAGGAGACGAACAAGGATACGACAAACAATGCTCAGGCCTGGAAGAAAGGGACTGGGCCCTTCTTATAGTCCAGGGCACTCATGTGCTGATTACACATTAAAGTCCTACGGGACCCGGCCGAGGTGAGTGGAAGTGAGCGTTGGCGTCTCATGAGGAGGAGACTGGGGCCAGTGCTCGCCGACCCATGGCTGCGGCCGTCAGGCGGTGCAGACGAACATAAGGTATTTTGCTGTCTGTATCCGTAGCCATCCGCAATTGCAGAAGCGCGCATAGACTTCTATGACCAAGTCCATACTGCATTTCCGGACAAGAATTGGACATGTCCTATGAATTGCAGATCATTTCTTTAGCACAGACATCCGTCAATATACAAAAAGGTGTCCATGGCCAATAGAAATTGATGGGTCTGCAATTTCGCACGGGTTTCGCATTCCGTAACAACGGATGAAAATTACAGTCGTGTGCATGAGATCTTAGTCCTAACAGCAGCACAAGCTTCACGCCATAATTAAGGCTACTACTTCTACGATAAACACATGGTAGGAGGGGCTAGACAACCTTTTGTAGGGAGGGGGTTTTAGTTAATAAGAGTTTAGAAGATAGAAGTGCTTAGAAGATAGATTAAATTAAAAATTCCATCTGTCTTACTAGTACACAGGGGCAGAAATACCCCATTATTGTGCTGCTGTTCGGGCTAAGTGAAAACGGATTGTTGTGTTTTATATTTCTTATATATAAAAAAAAAAAAAAAAGCAGAGAAATATTTAGGTTACCTGATTGCACTTTCCATGAGCAAAATACTTCTGAGATCAATCAGTTGGGATTATTTAGCCTCCATTCTTTCAGGTTTCTGTTGAGTTTTAGTAGACAGGATAGATTGATCTGTTATATTATTCTACCCAGTAAAAAAAAAGAGAACGGAAATCTGTCTGCTCAATATGCACAGCTCATGCTCCATCCTTTTCCCAGAGGCGTAGCTAGGTTCTCCAGCACCCGGGGCAAAAATTCAGTTTGGCGCCCCCCACCAACCTCTTTCCCGACATCTCCTTCCCCCTCGCCGTGTTTGTTTTCCCTACCAATCAATGACGTGTGTCACGGACACAGGGTATGTGGACCCACTAGGCCGCTCCGCCGTAGCGGGGAGGCAGCTGACCAGGTCACAGTCTATACGGAAGTCAATGGCAGACAGTAATGCTTGGGTACCTGAAACAGTCCGGGCGGTGGCTGTGGCTCCAGCACAGATGGAGAATGGTGCGGCAGGTGGCGCCAGACGTGGCGGGCAGTATCCGATGAAGCAGAAGACACTTGACGTGGCAGAAGACACTTGACCAACCCCCCCCCCCCCATTTTTTTTATATATACACAAACACACACCCAGAACACAGCTTATTACATATATACAGTACCAGAACAAAGCTCAGTACATAAATACAGCTCCAGAATCAAGCTCAGTACGTATATACAGCACCAGAACCCAGCTCATTACATATATACAACACCAGCACAAATACAGCTCAATTTAGTGCAACCCCTGCCGTATAGGTTTGCACTAAATGGTTTCCAGCTCCCAGCATGACCCGAACAATAGTAAGGATATGCTGGAAGTTGCTGTTTAAAAAACAAAAGTCAAAAAAATTATATCATAATCATACCACCCATCCTCTCACTGCAGATTATACAGTGACTACAGTACTGGTTAGAGGCAGAACAAACCATTACATTAAGGAGGCTCTGTCACGACATTATAAGTGCCCTATCTCCTACATAAGGAAATGGGCGCAGTAATGTAGGCGACAGCAGTGTTTCTTTAGAAAAACGATCTATTTTTACCACGTTATTAGCGATTTTAGCTTTATGCTAATTAGTTTCTTAATGCCCAACTGGGCGTGTTTTTACTTTAGACCAAGTGGGCGTTGTACAGCGGAGTGTATGACGCTGACCAATCAGCGTCATACACTTCCCTCCATTCATTTCCTCAGCGCAGAGATCCTGCTAGATCAGTATGTGCTGTCTTATACTAACACATTAACGTTACTGAAGTGTCTTGACAGTGAATAGACATTCCTTCCAGCCAGGACGTGTTGTCTATTCACAATCCTGACACTTCGGTAACGTTTGTGTGGGATTTACAGCAGAGCAAGCATAATCTCGCTGTAACCTGTTATTTACAGCCTGATCTCGCGAGATTACGCTTGCTCTGCTATAAATCCCACACAAACGTTACCGAAGTGTCAGGATTGTGAATACACATCCTGTCCTGGCTGGAAGGAATGTCTATCCACTGTCAAGACACTTCAGGAACGCAGTGTCACTGTGCGCTGAGTAAATGAATGGAGAGTAGTTTTGTGACGCGGATTGGTCACGGTCATACACTTCTCTTTACAACGCCCACTTGGTCTAAAGTAAAAACACGCCCAGTTGGGCATTAAGAAATTAATTAGAATAAAGCTAAAATAGCTCATAACGTGGTAAAAAAAAAAAAAGATTGTTTTTCAAATTAAAAAAACACTGCTCACCTACATTACGGCGCCCATCTACTTATGTAGGAGATAGGGGACTTATAATATGGTGACAGAGCCTCTTTGACTCACCGGTGACGTCTCAGATTCTAGTTATTTTTCTACATCCGGTCCAGACCTCTCAGACTGCTCCCGGCCACAGCCCATTTCTGCAGTTTGCCGCTCAGATGTCTTCAGCTTCTCACTTTTCAAACATTTCTACAACTATAAACAAAAATAAAGTTCTCATTATACCTCACACTATGCCCCTAAATATAATAGCGCCATACGCTGCACCTCTAATTATAACACCATACACTGTTTCCCACACACACCATACCCATTGTAGATCGTGCCTGCCACAGCGCCCCCTGTAGATAGTGCCCCCCATATTACCCACCCCTGTATATAGTGTCCCACATATAGCTCCCCCTAGTCGCCCACCCCTGTATATAGCCCCCCTGTAGATATAGCCCACCGCTGGATATAGTGCTTCACATGTAGCCCACCCCTGTATATAGTGCTGCACATATAGCCCACCCCAGTATATAACCCCCCTGTAGAGCCCCCCCCCCCCTCGTAGATAATGCCACACTTTTTTAGTAGGATAAAAAGACAAACTAAACAAACTCACTTTAATCTTGTTCCAGCACCGTCCGGCGGCAATGGAGACCTGCTCTCTTCTGCGCTGGTCTTCTGGGGTTGAACGTAGCAAGCAGCACGATGACGTGATCGCGATGCTTGCGTCTATGAAAGGCGCCGATTGGCAGGGCAGAATGACTTTCCCTGTAAATCAGCGGGACATACCCCCGGCCGCCCGGGACAGCTGGGAGGTATAGGCGAGACAGAGCGAGAGCGAGACAGAGCGAGAGCGAGACAGAGCGAGAGCGAGACAGAGCGAGAGCGAGACAGAGCGAGAGCGAGACAGAGCGAGAGCGAGACAGAGCGAGAGCGAGAGCGAGCGAGAGCGAGAGCGAGCGAGAGCGAGAGCGAGACAGAGCGAGAGCGAGACAGAGCGAGAGCGAGACAGAGCGAGAGCGAGACAGAGCGAGAGCGAGACAGAGCGAGAGCGAGACAGAGCGAGAGCGAGACAGAGCGAGAGCGAGACAGAGCGAGAGCGAGACAGAGCGAGAGCGAGACAGAGCGAGAGCGAGACAGAGCGAGAGCGAGACAGAGCGAGAGCGAGACAGAGCGAGAGCGAGACAGAGCGAGAGCGAGACAGAGCGAGAGCGAGACAGAGCGAGAGCGAGACAGAGCGAGAGCGAGACAGAGCGAGAGCGAGACAGAGCGAGAGCGAGACAGAGCGAGAGCGAGACAGAGCGAGAGCGAGACAGAGCGAGACAGAGCGAGAGCGAGACAGAGCGAGAGCGAGACAGAGCGAGAGCGAGACAGAGCGAGAGCGAGACAGAGCGAGAGCGAGACAGAGCGAGAGCGAGACAGAGCGAGAGCGAGACAGAGCGAGAGCGAGACAGAGCGAGAGCGAGACAGAGCGAGAGCGAGACAGAGCGAGAGCGAGACAGAGCGAGAGCGAGACAGAGCGAGAGCGAGACAGAGCGAGAGAGAGACAGAGCGAGAGAGAGACAGAGCGAGAGAGAGACAGAGCGAGAGAGAGACAGAGCGAGAGAGAGACAGAGCGAGAGAGAGACAGAGCGAGAGAGAGACAGAGCGAGAGAGCGTGAGAGCGTGAGACAGAGCGAGAGAGCGTGAGACAGAGCGAGACAGAGCGAGAGAGCGTGAGACATGTTTAATGGAGAAATGTGTTTTTTTATTACCACTACTACGGCAGCCACAAAAATAATGTGCCTGGAGACACAAGTTTCTAAAATCATAAAATAATGTCATTTATTTTATGATTTTAGAAACGCTAGTGTTCCCAGGCACTAAATTGTTTACACTGTGTACTCACTACTGTCCTGTGTTTTCCTGTCCTCTGCAGTGCTCTGCTACGGTGTGTCTGCTCCCTCTCTCCAGGCAGACTGCTGCATCATGGACTGTGCGGTGCTGGCGCCCCTCTAAGTTGCGCCCGGGGCACATGCCTCGCCTGCCCCCCCCCCTAGCTACGCCCCTGCTTTTCCTTTCCAGTCTTCATTGTCTTACCCTGTTAGTCCAAGCTTAAAGGGAAGGTGTCAGAAATTTTTTTTTATATGTTTTTGCTTTTAGTATGCCATGAAAATAAATTTTATTTATGTGCGTTTTACTTTTTTCTCTTTTACTTCTCTATGGGGGCTGCCATTTTATTTTCATCTCTGTATGTGTCGATTAACGACACAGATGGAATACAGCACATACATCCCCATAGTGAATGCGAATGGGAGCATTTCCATTCACTATAGCGTACGCCGTCTGTGTGGGAATGGCGCATGCGCCGCTCCCACACAGTCCAAAAGGAAGGTCTTCGGCCAAGCGACATCTGTCACCATTTTCATGTGGACCGGAAGCCGCGGCCGGACAGTAAGATGACTACTTGTGGTCGCAGCTTCCGTCCATCTGTTCAGAAGCAAGGACTAGGAGCGGAGGCAGCAGGAACAGATAAGTTATGTTTGTGTATGTTCGTGTTATACTGTGTGATTACCACTGTATCTAACCCTCCTACAATGTGCATTCGCTCAAAAATAGTGGCACACAGTGTAGGAGGTTTAAACATACAACCCCCTCCTTTCTCCTGGCACTAGCCAGGATCAAGGAGGGGGGATTGTGTGAGCACACTAGAGAAAGTGTGTCTACACCAAATTTGCAGCATAAAGCAATGAGCTTGCTTTACCACATTGCAATGCTGCAATTTTGGGAATTGCTCCCTCTAGTGACCAGCACATGGAAATGTTATAAATTAGAATCTAATGTATAATATTTACTGACTTGTGGAAAAATTAAAAAATTTATAACAATGTGTAATCTTTTATATACTGTTTAACTAAAACCCCAAAAAAAAAATTTCTAGCGACACATTCCCTTTAACCCCAGCCCTTTCAGATTTTCATTTTCGTTTTTTCCTCCCCACTTTCCAAAAGCCATAACGTCTTTATTTTTCCGTCTATATAGTACTATGAGGGCTTGATTTTCGCGGGACGAGTTGTCGTTTTTCGTAGCCCCATTTATTTTGCGATATAATGTACTAGGAAACGGGAAAAAAATTATCTGTGGGGTAGAAAATAAAAAAAAACAGCGATTCCTCCATGTTTTTTTGCGCACCGTTTTTACAGAATTCACTGTGCAATAAACACAACACGTTAAACTTTATTCTGTAGGTCAAGATTACGGCGATACCAAATACATATAGTTTTTTCTATATTTTACTACTGTTACAAAGTAAACACCTAAGTGTAAAAGAGAAAATGTATTTTGTGTCGCCAAATTCCGAGAGTCATTACTTTATTTTTCCGTCGATTAAGTGGTATGAGGGATTATTTTTTGCGGGATAAGCTGTAGTTTTTAATAATACCATTTTGTTGTGCATGCGACGGTTTGATCACTTTTTATTTCATTTTTTGCGGGAGATTAGGTCACCAAAAAAATAGAGATTCTGGCGTTTACAATTTTTTTTTTTTTTTACGGCGTTCACCGTGCGGGTTAAATAATGATATATTGTAACAGTTCACACTTTTACGGACGTGGCGATACCAATTATGTTTATTTATTTTACTATGCTCTAGGGAGAAAAGGGGGGGGGGGGTTGCAACTTAATACTTTTTACACAAAGAAAAAACAAAAACTTTATTTAACTAATTTTTACTTTTTTATTAGTCCCCCTAGGGGACTTCAACCAGCGATCGTTCGATCGCTTGCACGATATACTGCAATACTAATGTATTGCAGTATATCGTGATTCGGAGAGACATCTATTAAGCCCTGCCAGAGGCTTAATAGGTGCACAAAGATGGCGGACCTGGCGGCCTTCGTTAAGCCCCCAGGCAGCCATAGCAACCATCACACCCCCCCCCCCGATTGCGTTGCGGGGGGCGCGATGAGCTGTTAGAGGGGGGCGCGGGTTTTAGATTTCTGGCCGAGCGATCAGGCAGCTGAATGTCGGGTCCCCGGCTATTGCTGCTTCTATCTTCTCTGATCACTTGTACGCAGCGCTCAATGAGCGCTGTGTATATGAATAGAGGCAGCGATCAAATGATCACCGGGTGCCGTTAGACCCAGCACAGCCCTATTAGTGACAGTCGTCACTATAAGAGGGCTGATTTCCCTTGTAAATAGGGCTGTTGGGGTATCTTCACACGACCTATTTTCAGATGTTTTTTGGGCCGTAAACGCCCCGAAAAACAGCTAAAAATGCGGGGACTGAACGCCTCCAAATATCTGCCCATTGATTTCAATTGGAAATACGGCGCTCTGTTCTGACGGGTTGTTTTTTTACGCCTCATTTTCGAAAGACCACGCGTAAAAAGACGCCTAGTAAAAAGTGCATGTCACTATTTGAGCCATTTCTACAGCCATTTTCATTGACTCAATAGAAAAACAGCTCCAAGAACAGCCGTAAAAAACGACACAAAAACGCTAGTTCCCTTGAAAATAGCTCCGTATTTTCAGCCATATTTTGTTAAGCGTGTGAATATACCCTAACAGTGGATAGTGTAAAAGATGAAAAAAACAAAATAAAGTCTCCCAAAGGCCTTTTTTGACCATAATTTAAAAATAAATAAAATAAAAGTAAAATAAAGTGCAAAAGAACGTAATAATAATTACACATAAAATACCCTGCTCAAAATAAATGTTCCCTCCGCCAATCATTGTCGTAAGGCTAGCCCAGACTCAATTACCCTAAAATAGACATGTAATATATCAACATTTATGGTAGACCATGACAATCACAAATAAAAGGTCTATTTTAGTGTAAAACAAAAATTACCCAAAAAAAAAAAAAAAAAAAAAAATCGACGAAACATAAAACATTTTTTTTGCTATTATTTTCAGAGGCTCTGTCACCACATTATAAGTTCTTTATCTTGTACATAATATGATCGGCGCTGTAATGTAGATTACAGCAGTTTTTTATTTAGAAAAACGATCATTTTTTACCGAGTTACGACCTACATTAGAGTTATGCTAATGACTTTCTCAATGGACAACTGGGCGTGTTTTACTATATGACCAAGTGGGCGTTGTACTGAGTGTACGACACTGACCAATCAGCGTCATACACTTCTCCCCATTCATTTACACTGTAGATAGCGATAGTGAACAACGCAGGATCACTATGTGCAGTGTAAATGAATGGAGAGAAGTGTATGACGCTGATTGGTCAGCATCATACACTCTCCACAACGCCCACTTGGTCATATAGTAAAACACGCCCAGTTGTCCATTGAGAAACTCATTAGCATAAAGCTAAAATAGGTCATAACTCAGTCAAAAATGAGATTTTCTAAATAAATAACACTGCTGTAATCTACATTACAGTGCCGATCACATCATGTACAAGATAGGCCACTTATGTTCTGACAGAGCCTCTTTAACCCCTTAAGGACACGGCCAATTTTGGCCTTGAGGACAGAGCAATTTTTTTTACATTTCCCCTCTTTGCATCCCGACGCTCATAACTTTTATTTTTTGTACGACGTAGTTGTATGAGACTTTGTTTTTTGCGGGACGAGTTGTACTTTATGTAGGTACCATTTTTTGGTACAAATACATTATCGTTTAATTTCTATACATTTTTATTTTGCTGAAAATGCAGAAAAAAAAGCAGTTCCGCTGCAGTTCTCATTTTTATTTTTTTACACCATACACCGCTCATAAATAATGTTATACATTTGTTGTACAGGTTGTTACGGTCGTGGCGATACCAAATATGTCTATATTATTTCATGTTTCGGGACTTATAGTTTAAAAAGTTTATTTATTATAAAAAATGTGTGTTTGTGTATTTTTTTCACTTTTTATTTATTTATTGTTCATTCATTTTTTTTTAGATTCATTTAACTTTTTTTAATCCCATAAAGGGATTTTTTATTTTGATTTTTATTTTGTAACTAATGTACTGGCATAGATCTATATGCTAGTACATTAGCCTGTGTACTGATTGTACACAGGCAGTTTGTGTAAAGGTTCAGATAGCACCAGATACGTGGAAGGGTGAGGTTTTGCACGGATAGGGGCCCAACCCAAACATAAATATAAAAAAAGAGTATCCGGCACACCAATATAGAAAAAAAGGTATTTTTTTATTTTGTTTTTGTTTCTAATGCCAGTGGCAGAGTGCGACGTTTCGGTCTAGGTGACCTTCATCAGGCACTGAGCCGTGCTGGGCAACTGAATTGACGAGCGCTAGTGGTGCTGATAGCTATATTGGTGTGCCGGATACTCTTTTATATAGTACACAGGCAGTTGTTAGGGCATATCTCAGTATGTCCTAACAGGAAATATGTTCATACAGCCCTGGGGTCCTTCAATGGACCCTGGGCTGTCTGCCCATACGAGTTGTGGGCTTTGATCGCGTCAGTTATTTTCTGTGACGCGATCAATGTGCAGTCCCCCCTCTTTGAATGCCGCGATCAGCTTTCATCGCGGCATTCAAAGGGTTAACGGCAGAGAGAAGATGTTTCTCTCCTCTCCGCTGTCAGAGCGGGGCCGTGTCTGTATTACAGCCATTGCCCCGCTCTCGATCGCGCGCACAGACGGCTGTCACACAGGACGAGTATGCTCGTCCTAATGTGCGTAGTGCTCGCCAGTTAAGCCTAGAAATTATAAAACAGCAAAAAATTATACAAAAAAAAACCTGCATTGTCTACGAAAAAAAATATCATAAAAACCGCATCGCTAGCCTGACAGATTAAAGTTATAGCCGATTAACGAACACATACTAAAAATGGCTAAATGGTGTGTGATCCTGTCTGCTGGGCCTTGTATCTAAGCATACCACATCTATGGTTGTGTTCAGATAGCACCGGTATCCTAGGGTGCTCGAGGTAGGGTCCCAACCCGGATGTAGGTTAAGAATTGTAGTCGGCACACCTTGCTTGGGTTTCGAAAATTATATTTATTTAGATTCTCAGAATAGATGCCAGAGGCTGTATGTGCGACGTCGACGTTTCGGTCGTAGGACATTCGTCGGGCACTGAAAAAATATGTACATATAATTAAAGCATGACATGAGTTTGGAGAGATGTCACATAATTCACATCATAACATCACATAATATGTCATATATATATATATATATATATATATCTATTAGATGTAGTATAGAATATATAACTGGGTCAATCTTAACAGTTATTCCTTACAACAAGGCTATGAATGAAATTGACATGAAGATTTAAAACAATGGGAGGAAACAGTTGCATATATCCCAGGTACATACACCACACCAGGGGGAGCGCCAGATGACTGCAGGGAGATAGCTGATGTTCTAGGTAGTCGTATATATTCAGGTACGTATAATTTCATGAGTATATAGGGTAGGTAGGATACCGTACGTCGATGATGATCTAAGTCACTAGTTAAGGCATAAATGAGGCTATAGCAGGGTGGTAGACAAGAGCTCATTGTAGTGGATTGGCAATAGTAAAAGTAATGGGTGCACGTCTTTATGGAGCCCATGATCGTAATCATGGGTACCGTCATTGAACGTCTCACCAGGAGGTGACCCCTTTCAAAGACCATTACGGAGGTACATTTTATAAATCTTATAAATCATACACAACGTGGACTAGAAACCATCATAGAAACAGGTTCAAGGCATGCAGTTTAGGCATCACAAGCAGACAAGGACTAGCTGTACAGGCAAAGTTATATAAGCAAAGTTATATACGTCCCAAGAAAGGGGGAGTTTTTATACAGTGGAGGGTAGGCACCTCCATACACTCTGATGAGAAGTTCCTTACCTGAGCCGTACTGGGGACTGGAACGATATAGAATGTGTAGTAGCGCTGCTAAGAATCGTGCTTGGCGGCTTACCGCTCTTCATGGGCGCTGATACTCCCTGGTCACTTCCTGGTTATGAGTGCTGTGAGCGGGGAGCGTGTCTAGTTGGGTGGAACGCATCGGACAAGATGGCCGTGCGTTCTACCATGCGCATGCCCAGTGTGGATGGAGGTCTGAAATGGGGGGAGAGATCGCTGCATCCTAGTTGGGCACCCTGGAGATCTCAAAAGCCATGTCATGGACTAGATAGTAAAGGCACTATTAGGTGGGGGTGTTCTTAGCCATAACTGACTAATTTACGAGGTATTCGGCGGAGTAATGTTAAATTGTACTCTGGCGCCATCTTGTGTATCTGTCTGGTAGTACAGTTTTAGACAGAGTGCAATTTTCGGTATTGGGTAGATGATGAACTGGTTGGCTCTAGTACGCCCTATTGTAAAAGGATACCGTGTCAATAGAGATGATGCGTAGGTAGTTGGAATGAGGATACCTTCTAGTACAAGCAGGCTCAGAGGGAATCATCGAGGCTGGGATAAAACAGATGCACGTTGTGTTAATGTCAATTATAGAATAACTGTATAATACATTTATACATGGACAATAAGATATATACATAGAATCAGAAAGGGTGACACGTTGAGATGGACAAGTCGAGTTACAGTTGAGATATAACATCTTGCTTAACTAGCTAATAGGGGGTGGAACGTCAGGTTTTCTAACACTGTTTATAGGAAGCTGCTGATCTCGTACTCCCTATTCAGACCCCTTGGTTCGAGTGTCTGTAGTTTGTGTATCCAGTATGCCTCTCTGCGTTTCAGTAGATTGATCCTGTCGCCCTCTCTTCTATGTGCTGGAACGTGTTCAGTGACTTGGAACATGAGTTGGGAAATGTGTTTATGATGGGCAAAGTGTGCAGGGATGGGAAGTAATATGCCGCATCTAATATTGGACTAGTGTTGGCTAATTCTGTCTTTCATCCGTTGCGTGGTCTCACCTACGTAGGCTAATCCACAGGGACATTTGATCATGTAGACCACGTAGTTGGTGTTACAGTCAAAGTATTCTTTAATAGGAATGCTCTGACCGGATGATGGATGGTGAATTTTATCCCCTTTAATAATATGGCAACATTGGAGACAGCTTCTGTACCCCTCTTTGGTGTGCTCAGGAATGTCTGTCTAGATATTTTACAGGATGATCCAATATCTGCTCTAACAATTTTGTCTTTTAGATGTTTAGTTTTTTTCAAACCGGGTAAGAAGGGGTATTTCAATTCAGTAATTTGTGGATAGGCTTCTTGTAGTAGGGGCCAATACTTCCTGATGACATGATGGATCTTATATGTACATGGATGATAGACATGTACGAAAGGGATGCGTTTAGGTTTGGCCACGGTGTGGGGAACACTCGGTCTTTGGGCCGACTAGGACTCTACTGGGATAGCCTCTATCTAAAAAAATTTTAGTCATGTTCTCAGTTCTCTCTCTCAACAGTGATGGGTTGTCTACAATCTGGTTTACCCGTGTGTACTGAGATCTCAGTAGAGAATTTCTGGTTGCCAAAGGATGGCAGCTGGAGTAGTGCAAGAGGCCATTTTTGTCTGTCTCCTTGGTGTAAAGATCACTGCTGAGCTTGCCATGTGCATCCTTTATGATGGTTGTGTCGAGGAAATTGATTCTGTACATGTCATGGCTCAGAGTAAATTGTAACTCTGGCCAGACGCTGTTCAGATATGTCATGAAATTGAGAAGGCTAGTGGTTGTGCCTTCCTAGATGCAAAAGATGTCATCTATATACCTTTTCCACACTATGGCGTGTTGTCTGAAGAGATTATTAGGATAAATGTAATGTTCTTCCAGATGGGCCATGTAGCAATTGGCGTATGGGGGGGCAACATTAGAGCCCATTGCCGTGCCTTGTAACTATGTAAAATTGGTCCTCGAAGAGGAAGAAGTTGTCAGTAAAAGATTGAGCAGGTCGTCACAGAGGTTTGTGACGTCCGGATGTGTATTCGTGTTAGTTAGTATTTCGTGTACTGCTCTTGTGCCCTTCGTGTATATAGGCTGCAGACATCTAATGTTACCAGAACGGTCTCCGTGGATACTTTATCTAGTCTTCTGATACGTGTAAGAAAATCTGTAGTGTCTAGCAGATAAGATTTCGTTTTCCTGACCAGAGGTGTAAGTATTTTTTCTAAAAATTTGGAGATAGGTGAAAAGATAGAATCAGTGGATGCAACTATTGGCCGGCCTGGGGGTTTATCAAGTCTTTTGTGGATTTTAGGGAGAACATAGAAGACAGGTGTGATGGGATGTCTATTAGTCAGAAATCACAGGGGCTGGCGATGGTACCCATGGCAACGGGACGCCAGACAATAGCTTCCGGGCTGCCATGTAATGAAACCTGTGAAGACCAGCCTCTGCTAGTCCTCCTAGGCTTCCTGTCAGTGACTGTTACGTCACAATGACAGTTGGAATGCATTACACTTCGTGTGTAGTGTAATGTATTCCAGCAGCGATCAGAGCTGCAAGTCTAAGTGTCCCCTAGTGGGACAAGTGAAAAAAGTAGAAAAAAAAAAAAAAAAAAAAAAAGAATACAAATATTTTTTTTTTTTTTTAAAAAGTGTAAAAATAGAAGTTGAGTGATATAAACAAGAACTGCTTTTTTTCCTATAATAAGTCTTTTATTATAGGAAGAAAAACAAACACTTAAAAAAAAGTACACATATTTAGTATCACCGCGTTCGTAACGACCCCAACTATAAAACTATAAAATAATTTTTCCCGCACGGTGAACACCGCAAATAAACGAAAAACAATGCCAGAATCACTTTTTTGGTCACCACCCCTCGCAAAATATACAATAAAATGTGATCAAAAGTCACATGTACGCAAAAATAGTACCGATACAAACTACAACCCGTCCCGCAAAAAACAAGCCCTTACACAGCCTTTTTAACTGGAAAATAAAAAAAAACTTATGGCTCTCAGAATACGATGACGATTTTTTTTTAATTATTTTCTAAATAAGTTATTTTATTGCGCAAAGGCTGCAAAATATAAATAACGATATCCATATGGTATCGCTGTAATCGTACCGACCCGCAGAATAAAATATAATGGTCATTTATAGCCCAGGGTGAACACTGTAAAAAATAAATAAAATCATTGTCAGAATTGATGGTTTTTGGTCACCTGGCTTGCCGAAAAATGGAATAAAAAGTGAAAAAAAAAATAGCATGTACCCAAAAATGGTACCAATGAAATCTACAGATTGTCTCGCAAAGAATAAGCCCTCACACGGCTCCGGTGCTGAAAAAATAAAAAAAAAGTTCTGGCTCCCAAAATATGGCGAGGCAAAATGTGCAGTGTTCCAAAAGCGAATAAGATCAGGCGCCATATATAAGTGCCACAAAAGCCACATATCTGCGGATTATTATTTATTTACCGCATTATTATACCCTCTTATTATGCCCCTGATGTACTCTGCCCAGCCTACATATGCCCCCACATTATAAACTGAAATATCAGCAAGACGCCAGAGCTACTACCAAGCAAAATCTGCGCTCCAAAAGCCAAAGGGCATCCCTCCCTTCTGAGCCCTACAGCGTGCCCAAACATCCGTTTACGTCCACCGATATGGCATCGCCATACCTGGGAGAACCCGGTTAAAATTTTATGAGGTATTTGTGGCACAAACTGGGCACACCATATAGTGCACTAAAATGGCACATCAGTGGAAAATTGACATTTTCACTCTGCACCATCCGTTGCGCATTAAACCCTTCACGCACCATGACTTAATAGCATGTCGTGGTGTGGGGGGTGATGTTTGGATCATCCCACGCACTGAGCCCGCGCCATACACTGCGGTTGTCAGCTGTGTATTACAGCTGATCCCCGGGACTAACGGACAGAAACAGTGAACTCACTGTTACAGAAGCATGTAAAAATGACAATATACTGCAATACATTAGTATTGCAGTGTATTCTACCAGTGATCTAACGATTGCTGGTTTAAGTCTCCTAGGGGGACTAATAAAATGTGTAAAAACAAAATTAAATAGTTAGTCGAAAAAATTAAATAAATATATAAAGTCCAAAAAGAAACCCTTTTCAAATTTTTTCTCTAAATTAATGTAAAAAAAATACACAAAATTGGTATCGCTGCGTCCGTAAAAGTCCAAGCTATTACAATATACCATTACTTAACTCGCACGGTGAACGCCGTGAAAAAGAAAGAATTTTAAACGGCAAAATCAGTTTTTTGGTCACCATCGCTCTACCAAAAAACGTAATAAGTGCTCAAAAAGTCTTATGAACAAAAAAATTTTACCAATAAAAACTACAGCTCGTCCAGCAAAAAATAAGCCCTCACACCACTCTATTGACGGAAAACTAAAAAAAGTTGTGGCTCTTGGAAAGCAGGGAGGAAAAACGAATAAGGAAAACATGGATCAGTTCGGAAAAGGTTAATTACTTTCTAATGAAAAAACATTTATGACCACACGTGGGATATAGCCGTACTCGGGAGAAATTGCTTTACAAATTTTCACGGCCTAATTCTAATAAATTCTGCAAAAGACGTGGGGCCTAAATGCTCACTATACCCTTAGATAGATTCCTTAAGTGGTGTAGTTAGTTTCTCTGTTTTGGTCTCAGTGGCTTTGCAAATTCGACATGACACCCAAAAACTATTCCAGCTAAACTTGAGCTCCAAAAGCCAAATAGCGCTCCTTCTCTTCTAAGCCCCGGTGTGGGTCCAAACAGCAGTTTATTACCACATATGGGGTATTTACGTAATCAGGAGAAATTGCTTTACAAATGTGCTTTTTCTCCTTTATTCCTTGTAAAAATTAAAAAGGTCTACGTTCTTACAGAAAAAAAAGTGGATTTTTACCTTTACAGACTAATTCCAATGAATTCAGCAAAACTGTCGGGGTCAAAATGCTTTACCCCTAGAAAAATTCCTTGAGGGGTGTAGTTTCCAAAATGGGGTCACTTTTGGGGGGTTTCCACTTTTCTCATCCCTCCAGTGCATTGCAAACACGACACGGCACTGAAAACTATTCCAGCTAAATCAGAAATCCAAAAGGTGCTCCTTCTCTTCTGAGGCCTGCTGTGGGTCCAAACAGCAGTTTATTACCACATATGGGTTATTGCTATAAATCGGAAGAAATTGCTTTACTTATGTTAGGGTGTTTTTTCTACTTTATTCCTTGCAAAAAAAATTACATTTCTATGTTTTTTCACAAAAAAGTAGATTTTCATCTTCACATACTAATTCAAATAAATTTAGCAAAAAAACTGTGGGTTCAAAATCCTAACTATACCCATAGATAAATTCCTTGAGGTGTATAGTTTCCAAAATGGGGTCACTTTTGGGGGGTCTTTACTGTTTTGGTACCATAAGAACTCTTCAAACCTGACATGGTGCCTAAAATATATTCTAAAAAAAGGAGGCCCCAAAATCATCTAGGTGCGCCTTTGCTTCTGAGGCCTGTGTTTCAGTCCACATGTGGGATATTTCTAAAAACTGTAGAATCTTGGCAATAAATATTGAGTTGCATTTCTTGGGTAAAACCTTCTGTGGTACAGAAAAAATTTATTACAAATGAATTTTTGAAAAAAAAAAAAGAAATTTTTACATTTCACCTCTACTTTGCTTTAATTCCTGTGAAACACCTAAAGGGTTAAAACACTTTCTGAATGCTGTTTTGAATACTTTGAGGGGTGCAGTTTTCAAAATGGGGTGATTTATGGGGACTTTCTAATATATAAGGCCCTCAAAGCCACTTCAGAACTGAACTGGTCCCTGAAAAAATTGGCTTTTGAAATTTTCTTGAAAATATGAGAAATTGCTGCTAAAGTTCTTAGCCTTGTAACGTCCTAGAAAAATAAAAGAATGTTCAAAAAACGATGCAAACAAAGTAGACCTATGGCAAATACTAGTAAGTAAACTAGTAAGTATTTTGTGTGGTATTACTATCTGTTTTACAAGTATACATTTAAATTTAGAAAAATGCACATTTTTGCTAATTTTCTCTAAATCTTGGTGTTTTTTACAAATAAATATTGAATTTATCTACCAAATTTTTTCCCTAACATAAAGTACAATATGTCACGAGAAAACAATCTCAGAATCACTTGGATAGGCAAAACCATGCCGGAGTTATTACCACATAACGTGACACGTCAGATTTGAAAAAACGGCTTCGTCCTGAAGGCCAAAACAGGCTCAATCCTGAAGGGGTGAAAAATCCAGTGCAGCCCGGTCTCCAAGTTGCACGTGTTCTTGATA
Organism: Rhinoderma darwinii; assembly: GCF_050947455.1. Lineage (NCBI taxonomy): Eukaryota > Metazoa > Chordata > Amphibia > Anura > Rhinodermatidae > Rhinoderma > Rhinoderma darwinii. The sequence goes on along the minus strand of NC_134690.1, from coordinate 310,690,736 downwards.
CTGCAAGTGGATGATTACTACACAGCATAGCAGATGTAGAGATGCAGAGTATTCCCCAGTCAGCGAGACCCTAGAAGAGAAACCTCATTTCTCAGATTATATTTATCTCAAATGACAGTATATTGAAGTGCATTAAAACTAGGAAAGTTTTGCTAAATTCATTTACGGATTTGCAACTGCAGATTAGATACATGACGTTCCTTGTACCTTTGTATAAAGATTTGTTCATCGTAAAAGGTCAGCTACCAAAACATTTTACACACCTCTACTAATATTGGTAAAATGACATCTTTATCCCCTTCCTGCAACCTGAAGTTCCCTTCCAACCCCTACACTGAAGGATTGGACCGGATTCTTGATGGTGTTAATTTATCCTGCATAATGGATTACAATCTACCGCTGCTCATTTTAAACTGTTTGAAGATGAACTCCACCTTTTGAAGGGAAATTACCAGTTAAATAGCAGTCTACCACCAACGCCCTTCACCACCCCTCCATTAACACAGAAAGGCTTGATACATAATGGGGGGCTTATGGACCATAATACCTTTAAGTGAAAATGAAAGGGGCAGTTCTGGGAACCAGCTTTGGACAGCCATTTAAAACCTGGTACTATGGGATCTACAGAGTACATTTGAGGTCTCACGAAATAACACAAGCCAATGTACTTTAGCACTAGGTGGAGGCCGTAATCATATAAAGCACTACTCCATGTAAAAATTAAGGAAATCTGGGATGGGGTGGGTCTTCACCAGAAAAGGTGAAAAGTAAACTACTTTGAGTAGAACATAAGTCGTCCTACTATTAATAAACCCCAAAGATTAAGAAAACAAACAAAATCACCAATGCCAACAATCCCTTCCCCCACTAACACTAAAAAGATTTGATTCAATATTTTTTTTGTTTTAACAGAGAGAAGGGAATTATTGAGACCAGCGAAGGATTGCCATTTTCTGCCTCTTGTGTTGGGTACAATGTAAAGTGGGAAAATAATGAAAAAGTTACACATACCATCTTATGTTGGCTTCCTGCCCTGTCTTGTTGAATGACTAGCCCATGGATGGCAAAGTTGGGTGGTTGTTGGTTACTTCGGAGGTCCACAGTAGATAGAAACAACTCATGCCTACAAGAAAGAAAAACACTAAGGCTGGATTCACACGAGCGTGTGCCTTTTGCGCACGCAAAAAACACGGCGTTTTGACTGCGCAAAAGGCACTTGACAGCTCCGTGTGGCAGCATCATATGATGCGCCGCTGCTTTCAAAGTGCAGCCCCTGAAATTGCGCAAGCCCACCAAACCGATTTAGTGTGGGAACCCACAAGTCTATTTTCTCCCACCATAAATGACTTTATTGCTACTCCTGCCATAAGTCCCAATATCAGTAATTTTTCACCACTAAATTATTTTAATATTTTTATTACGGACCAAGTTTTGGAACATTTTGTGCAGGAAACAAATTTGTATGCCAGGCAGTACATTGCAAATAAGCCTTCATCACCTCATGCCAGGTTGTGGAATCCCACAAATGCAATGGAAATTAAAAAAAATCTGGGCCTCACCCTTAACATGGGAATTATAAAAAAAAACCTCTATTAGTTCATATTGGGCATCAAGCCCTATACATGCCACCCCCATTTTTTCTGGCACTATGTCACGCTGCAGGTACGAAATACTTATGCGATTTATCCACTTTAGTGACAACCTACAGGCACCCCCTTCCAGCGACAGTAGCCGTGACCGGCTGTATAAATGAAGGCCTTTGCTAAATTTTCTTAATTCCTCCTTTTTAGGAGCATATACCCCTGAACAAAATTTAGCAGTGGATGGATCGCTAATGAATTTCAAAGGGCGTCTCATTCCGCCAATTCATACCCTCAAAAAGTGCAAAATACGGGGTAAAGATCTACAAGTTATGTGAAAGCACTACTGGCTACACATGTGCATTTAAGAGCTACGAGGGTTAAGACAGTGAATTCAATCCACCAGGGTGCCCTCCAAATATTGGTACCACTGGTAAGATTTTGTGGGATTTAATTGGCCCTTTCCTACACAAGGGGTATCATGTATACACGGACAGTTTTTATACCAGTGTGCCATTGTTTAGCGCCCTTCATTGTGCCAACACCGGAGCCTGTGGCACAATACGCAGGTATCGCAAAGGTTTCCCACGTCAACTTGTGGATAAAAAAACTACGAAAGGGGGAGTCATGCACTTTTCAAATTGAGAAGATGCTGGCTTTAAAATTTCGTGACCGCAAGGACGTCTACACAATCAGCACTATCCATACAAGTGCAACAGAAACTGTTAGAGAACGTGGGGCCTCTGCAGATAGACAAAAGCCTGTGTGTATCATCGGCTATAACAAATTCATGGGTGGGGTAGATCTGTGCGACCAGATGTTACAACCTTATCTGGTTAAAAGGAAAACCAGAACATGGTATAAGTGGCAATATACCTCATCCAGGTTGCGATGCACAATGCATTTGTCCTGTACAAAAAAAATCAGCGGGCAGGGCGACATTCTTTGAATTTCAGGAGAAAATGATTGAAGATCTCCTATTTCAATCTGCAGACCAGAGAGTAGTCCATGAGTCAGAGGATGTACGCCGACTTGTTAAAAAACATTTTTTACACCCCATCCCTTCAACATCTAACCAAAAATACCCCAAAAAACGGTGTCGGGTCTGCAGCAAACGCCGACAGCGAAGTGAGTCAAGATATTATTGCTCCGCTTGTCCTTCCAACCCTGGTCTATGCATAAGTCCCTGTTTTGAAATCTATCATACCGTTGCACATTACTAATTTTCTTTTGTGAGATATAAAAGTTAAAATGCAGGATTTATTTAGCATTTTATTTTTCTGTACACCTCTTATAGAAATATACTTTTCTAGATTGAGTCATTTTGGGATATAACCCAGTTATAGAAAGTGGAATAAGGCACTGAAATTCATTCAAGATAAAATTGTGCCCTGAAAGCTCTTTATTTCCTTTTCCGTTATGACTATGTCCTGCCATAAATAGCGGTTACTCACTGGGGATACGGCATCATTTTTTCTTTTTATTCTGAGGATTTCTAATAAGCGAGCTCTTCCTTATCAATACACTATGGGCTTTATTACAGTTTTGTTCGGGTTTTTGGTGGACCTCTTACACCCGACAATACTTCTAGAAATAGCGACATTAATTTGGGGAGTAGTGGTCCTTTACTGTATCTATACATACGGTGTGGGACACTGCCCCTTTATATATTCTACAGGTGATTGGTTGTTTTGTGCACATGGCGGTTCCTACCTTGCCGGGCAGGGGCTTGTTATGGTGTACCGCGTCACTTTGCACATTCGTCCCTTATATAGGGATTGATGGAGCTAAAGAGACGTTGTATGACCAGTCACTTTGAATAATAAAGTCATTACAGCCCTACAAATTTTCTTTCATCCTGTGAACATGCTCTAGTTTTCCACATAGCTGGATACATTCTTCCTCCTTTTTTTTTGGATATATTTCCGCCAACAGTTTAATAAATTTTCCCACTCTAACTTACTATATATCAGAGCGGGTTGATATACATAATGTCTATGGACTGACATGATTTCAGGACAGCTGCTTTCTTAGCACGACAGTCATAGGGTGTAGAAACTGTTAGGGACATATATTTCTCAATCTAGAAAAGTAGAATCATCCCATTTTCAAGCAAAACGTGTGTCCTGAAAGCCTCCGGGTGCTCCCTTCCTTTTGGGTCCTGCCGTGTGTCCAGGAAACACATTAGGGCCACAATGGGGATATTTTTCAACACAGGAGAAACAGGGTGATACATTTTCTGGTGCATTTCCTTATTCTCATGTCCTCTGTACAATAAATCTGACCTTAAAATGACATTTGTGAAAAAAAGTGAAATAAAATTTTCTTTACACCTGCTTTGCATTAATTCCTGCAAAAACTGTGGGGTCAAAATACTTAGTACACACCTAGATGAATACCTTAAGGGGTCTAGTTTTCAAAATGGGGTCATTTATGGGGAGTTTCTATCGTTCTGGTAGTTCAATACCTCTCCAAATGTACAGTGGGGCCTAAAACATTTTCAAGCAAAATATGAGACCTGAATGCCTCCGGATGCTCCCTTCCTTTCGGGCCCTGCCGTGTGTCCAGGCAACGCATTAGGGTCACAATGTGGGCATTTTTGAAAACAGAAGAAACGGGGTGATGGATTTTGGGGTGTGTTTCTTCCTTCTCATGGTCACTTTACAAAAACAAAATCGGTCTTCAAAGTGATACTTTTATGAAAAAAGTGAAATTATATTTTTTTTACGCCTGCTTTGCATGAATTCTTCCAAAAAAACTGTGGGGTCAAAATACTTACAACACCCCTTAATACCTTAAGGGGTGTAGTTTTCAAAATGGTTTCACTTGTGGGGGTTTCGACCATTCTGAGACCTATGAGCCTCTGAAAACCTGGCTTGGTGCAGGAAAACAAAATGTACTTCAAAATGTATAAAATCATTACTAAATTTGTAAGTCTTCTAAATTACTCAAAAAAATTTTTTTTTTCAAAAGTGCTGTCAAAATAGAGTAAAGAGATGGAAATATATATTTAATAAAAAAATGTTTACAATATGTATGTACATATGTGACATATTGCAGTTAAAAATAGGAAAAAATTATATTTACAAAATTTCTTCAATTTTTCTATTTTTTAATTAATTTCCGCAAATCGTATCAGTCTACTTATACCACTAATATAAAGTACAACATGTGACGAAAAAACAATGTCAGAATTAATTGGATATTCAAAACTTTCGCAGAGTTATTCTCTGATAAAGTCAGACATACCAGATTTAACAAATCTGGCTTGGTCATTAAGGTCTTTTCAGGCCCGGTCATTAAGGGGTTAAAGGAACTAAACTATGTACCTACTATCTGACAGGAACTCTGGCTAGCGACGACATGGTAGAAGCTGGCACGGAGATCTGGTTGTTTCACATTTCTCTAGGAATTGGTGTCCAGTGTCAGGAGGCAGCAATAAATCTTGAGGCTAAAAGAGAAAACAAGAGACGTAAGCTTCTAAGAACACTCCAAGAAAACCATTTAGCATCATGGATAGTGCTGCTTACTAGGGGACAGAGCACGACGGGTTCATAGAAAATTAAAATGAGATTATGCCCCACTTCCTCAGGCAAAGTTTTTTGTTTTTATTTTAAAGAGGCTCTGTCACCACATTATGTGGCCTATCTTCTACATAATGTGATCGGCGCTGTAATGTAGATTACAGCAGTGTTTTTTATATAGAAAAACGATCGATTTTCACGTTATGACCTATTTTAGCTTTATGCTAATGACTTTCTTAATGCCCAATGCGTTGTGGAGAGAAGTGTATGACGCTGACCAATCAGCATCATACACTTCTCTCCATTCATTTACAGCAAGATTACGCTTGCTGTGCTGTAAGTCCCACACAAACGTTAGCGAAGTGTCGGGATTGTGAATAGACATCGCGTCCTGGCTGGTAGCAATGTCAATTCACTCTCAAGACACTTCAGTAACGTTAATGTGTGTATGTGGCTGCACATAGTGAACGCAGGATCACTATGTGCAGAGAAAATGAATGGAGAGAAGTGTAGGACACTGGTCAGCATCATGCACTCCTCTGTACAACGCCCACTTGGTCAAAAGTATAAACACACCCAATTGGGCATTAAGGAACTCATTAGCATAAAGCTAAAATAGGTCATAACTTTGTCAAAATAGATGGTTTTTCTAAATAAAAAAAATACTGCTATAATCTACATTACAGCGCCACTCACATTATATCGAAGATAGGCCACTTATAATGTGGTGACCGAGCCTCTTTAAGGGGGAAATAATTACTGATAAGTTTTATGTGGAAAGCCTTTGCAAGCTGCTGCACACATTTGTACAGGCCAGTCTTCAATTACAAATTTAGTTGAAAGATCTACTATAACTTCAGATTTGTCAGACTATGGTGGCTAGAATGAAAGTGCGACTCTACAGTGCCTTTCGCGTTTTGACCTTCGAGAGAAGTGATGACAGGTTATAGACTAATCCAGCAGCTGGCAAACCGCGCCTCTAGCGGTTGAGAAACTACAACTGCCAGCATGCACCGACAGCTGCAAATGACTGCTGTAATGCAATTCTCTGGTCTGTCATCCCCTCTCCATGGTCAGAGTGAAGCTGTCCCTTGGTTCCAGTCCGCTTCTTACATATTAGTAATCTAGCAACTGAGGAGAACTGCGGATATCCACGTTTTCCTACTGTCCTCTCATGGTAACTATTTCCATTTTTATAAGGTGCAATGGAGTCAGACTTGTTTTTGAGCTAGTGGTATAATGGCAAAATATGGCCACTGATGGAGGGGCGTGTGGCCAGACCCATAAATAAGAAGCCTCCATTTAATAACTTCATAGTTTGCTTTATGGTGCACAAAGTTATTCAATGGATGCTGCTGATGGAAAAATGTGGTCACATACCCCTCCAGACAGGGCCGTATTTGGAGTTCGTGCTGCCCTTGGCACTTTTAGGGCTGACACCCCCGAAAACGCAGCTTTAACGGCAAAAAAAAAAAAAAAAATCGCACCATGTGTTCATTGTTGTGGATTTTACCTGACAGATCAATTCAATAGGGGAAAACCTGCGACAGAAAACCAGCGATCCCGCAGCATAAATGGACATGCTGCAGATTGAAAAAACGCTCCGCAGATCAAATGACCTGTTTTTCAGTGAGGTTTTTTATGCAGCGTGTGGAGATTTGTTCAAATATCATCCACTCTAAGCTACTGTATTACACTGCGGATTTTTAGCAATGAAATCCATTGCGTAAAATCTGCAGAGTTTACGCTACGACATACCCTTGAAGAAAAGCTCAGTGCTAACACATTAACAATCCCTCCCCTGCCCCCTCCCTCACATGAACACTGGGGCCATTTCCCCTAGACTTGATTAGGTCAGCTTATTTTTTAGAAAAATAAAAATCACTCCTGAAGCAGCCACCCTCCCAACTGGAGCAAAAAAAAAACTATGCCCGTTACCTCAGTACATCGTCCTACTTTAAAAGTAGGCCAATGAACAGACGTAACCTGGGACCATGTGATGTAAACTAACCAATGATCGCGTAGAGCTGTCACTGTTTAATTTCGACAGACCCAGGATGGCAAGTATAATTGTTTTGCTTATTTAGTTATTAGTATTACTAATGTGTTTTCTTCTTTTTTTTTGTGTTATTTTACAGGTTCGGTTGTTGGAATACGTCGGATTCGAGGACCACTTCGATGACGGCATTTTTATTTTCACTGAAAAGGTTAAGTGGGGCGCTTTTATTTCAATAAAATTTTTTTTCTGTGTGTTTTTTATAACTTTATTACTACTGACTTAGTAATGACGGCTGTCTGACTGACAGCGGGGCTTAGTGTTAGGCGGTGAAGAGGCTAGCATTAACCTCTCCATTATGACCCCGATACCCACCGACACCAGGGGTGCCAGAAAGAGCAGGGTACGATCTAGTACCCGACCATCTTAAGTGATGGTTGGTAACTGGAGCGGCTGCAGGCTGGTATTACCCTGGGAAAGCCCAAAAACAAGGGTCCTTCCCATCCTGATAATGCTAGGCTGCAGCGGCTTTATAATATCTAGCTGGTTATGAAGAATAATTTTTATAGCAATTATTTATTGGAAAAAAAAAATCCAAGCGTTTGAGATTGTTTTCTCGTGACACATTGGACTATGTTACTGCCAAAATTTGCTCGATATGTTCAGTATTTAATTGTCAAAAACACCAAAATTTAGCGAAAAATTTCAAAATTAGCATTTTTCGCAACATTAATGTATCTGCTTGTAAAACAGTCAGTTATAACACAAAATTGTTGCTAACTAACATCCCCCATAGGTCTACTTTAGATTAGCATAGTTTTTTTGAACATCCTTTTTTCTAGGACGTTACAAGGCTTAGAACTTTAGCAGCAATTTCTCACATTTTCAAGAAAATTTCAAAAGGCTATTTTTACAGGGGCCAGTTCTGTTGTGAAGTAGCTTTGAGGGCCTTATATATTAGAAACCCCAAAAAAGTCACCCCATTTTAAAAACTTCAGCCCTCAAAGTTTTCAAAACAGCATTTAGAAAATTTCTTAACCCTTTAGACTTCTCACAGGAATTAAAGCAAAGTAGAGGTGATATTTATAAATTTCATATTTTTTTTCAGTAATTAATTTTTAATCCAATTTTCTTTATAACACAAAGTCTTAGAGAAATGCAACTCAATATTTATTGCCCAGGTTCTGCAGTTTTAGGAAATATCCCACATGTGGCTGTAGCGTGCTACTGAACTGAAGCACCGGCCACAGAAGCAAAGGAGCACCTAGAGGATTTTGGGGCGTTCTTTTTATTACAATATATTTTAGGCACCATGTCAGGTTTGAAGGGCTCTTGCGGTGCCAAAACAGTGGAAATCCCCCATTTAGGAAACTACACACCTCAAGGAAATTATCTAGGGGTAAAGTGAGCATTTTGACCGCACAGGTTTTTTACAGAAATTATTGGAAGTTTTTAAAGAAAATGTAGGTTTAGCGATTTTTTTTCTCATTTCCACAAGGAATAAGAGAGAAAAGGCACCAACAAATTTGTAAAGCAATTTCTCCTGAGTAAAACAATACCCCAAATGTGGTAATAAACGGCTGTTTGGACACACAGCAGGGCTTTTGGAGTTCACATTTAGCAGGAATGGTTTGCGGAGGCCATGTCACATTTGCAAAGCCCCTGAGGGGGAAAAAACAATGAAAACGCCCAAAAAGTGACTCCATTTAGGAAACCACACCGCTTGAGTAATTCTTCTAGGGGAGTAGTAAGCATTTTCAGAAGGGAAGGAGCACCATTTGGAGTGCAGATTTTGCTTGATTGCTTGCTGGGCGCCTGTGGGCCCAAAACAGTGGTAAACCCCCCCAGAAGTGACCCCATTTTGGAAACTACACCCCTCAATGCATTTACCTAGTGGTGTAGTAAGCATGTTAAAGAGGCTCTGTCACCAGATTATAAATGCTCTATCTCCTACATAATGTGATCGTAATGATAGTTTTTCAAAATAAAAACCACTGCTGTTATCTACATTACAGCGTCGATCAGATTATGTAGGAGACAGGGCACTTATAATCTGGTGAGAGCCTCTTTAACCCTGCAGGTGTTTTGCAGAAATTAGCGTGCACTCGATGTTGCAGAGTGAAAAGTGTAATTTTTTGCATAGATATGCCAATATGTGGTGCCCAGCTTGTGCCACCATCATAAGACAGGTCTCTAATTATTATGCTGTGTTTCCCTGTTTTAGAGACACCCTACATTTGACAGGGCTCAAGAGTGAAAGCGTACCATGTAAAATTGAGGCCTAATTTGGCGATTTACAAAGTATTGGTTCACAATTGCCGAGGCTCTGATGTGAAATAATAAAAGAAACCCCTGAGAATGACCCCATTTGGAAACTACACCCCTCAAGGCATTTATTAAGGGGTGTAGTGAGCATTTTCACCCCACCGCTCTTTTGCATAAATGAATGCGCTGCGGATGGTGCAAATCAAAAATTTATATATTTTTCCCTAGATATGCCATTTCAGTGGCAAATATGTCACACTCAGATTAGGTCACTGGAGACACACACCCCAAAAATTGTTAGAAGGGTTCTCCCGGGTATGACGATGCCATATATGTGGAAGTAAACTGCTGTTTGGGCACGGGCACACTGTAGGGTTCAGAGCGGAGGGAGCGCCATTTGGCTTTTGGAGAGCGGATTTTGCTTGGTAGTTGATTTGTTTGATTATTACTGGTGTTTCCATTTATAATGTGGGGCATATGTGAGCTGGGCAGAGTACATCAGGGGCATAGTCAGGTGGTATAATAATGTGGTAAAAAACAATAAAATATTAGATGTGTGTTACGCTGTGAAGCAATCCTTTCTGCACAGGCCAGTGTCGCACTGATATATGGCGTCCTTTCTTATGCCCCTTTTAATCCACACTCCGCACCTTTGCAGTTTGGGGAATTTTGCTGGGAAAGTGTTGTCCTGGTATAATACGGGCACCGTCGCTTCCAGCGGATATGTGTGGGCCCTCCCCTTCCTGGTTCCCTAATTTTAGGTCCTTGATAAATCGCCTCTTGAAAACAGAAGAAATGTGTCCCTCGGGCTGCACAACTGCATATTTTTTATTTCCTGACTTATTGGAGCCATAACTAATTTTATTTTTTCCATAGACGTAGTGGTATGCGGGCTGTTTTTTTGCGGGACGAGCTGTAGTTATTAGTACCATTTTGGGGTACACCTTTTATCCTATTTTTTGGGAGGCCAGGTAAACAAAAAAAACGCAATTCTGGCATAGTTTTTTTTAGGTTTTTTTTATACAGCGTTCACCACGCGTTATAAATTACATGTTATCTTTATTCTGCAGGTCAGTACGATTCCGGCGATACCTAACTTATAGAACTTTTTTATGTTTTACAACTAATTGCACAATAAAATTACTTTTGTAAAAAGAATGTATTTTTTCTGTCACCAAATTGTGAGAACCATAACATTTTAATTCTTTTGTCGACGGAGCTGTATGAGGGCTTGTTTTTTTGCGAGACAAGCCATAGTTTTTATAGGTACCATTTTTGGATACGTGCGACTTTATCTGTTTTTATTCCAATATTTGTAGGGCCAAGTGACCAAAAAACAGAAAATCTGGTATAGTTTTTTACGTTTTTTTTACGCTGTTCACAGTGTGCAATAAATATAATATTTTGATACCTCAGGTCGTTATTTGTCGCAGCGATACTAAATACGTATGGTTTCTTATTTTTCTTCAATAATAAAGGACTTGATAAGAGAAAAAGGGCGATTGTGTTTTATTTTATTACTTGAAACTTCTATTGTTTTCAAACTTATTTTTTTCACTTTTTTTTACACTTTTTCAAGTCCCAATTGGGGACTTGAAGGTCCAACTGTCTGATGTTCTTATTTCTAACACATTGCACTACCTACGTAGTGCAATGTATTAGATATAAAATGATCGTTTTTTACCGCTCAGACGGTTGTAGATGACAATTTTGAAATATAGGTTATTACAACATTATGTGTTTATCTTACAATATTATATACCGATCTTACATCTTATACATGTGGGTAAAATACCCTTTTTATTTTCTTTTTTGGTTAGAAGGTGGCTACAAAAGAAAAAATTGATGGATGTAATTAGAGCTGTGATTTAAAGAAAACATTTTAATTCAAAGTCCAAGTTTAATCCCAAAGGGCATAGTGTTTTTAATTGATAGATCCATAATGTTGTAATAACCTATATTTCAAAATTGTCATTGGTATAAGGTGGATCATTGTGATTTATATAACAGAGCATAGTTATTCATATAGGTGGAAGGAATGTGGGGATCATCATGGAAAATGCATCGTATTGGTTGTACTTTTATGTATGTTTTTTGTATATGTCTTGGAGAGATTGAACCTTATTCACACAGCTTTTAGTTAAGTAGCATAGACGAGTCATGCAATTAGATCTCATTTTGCTGCAGCGCAGTTTCACAACAAATAATGAGGTTTTTTATTCATAAACTACACTTATTGTGTGAATGATTTAATTTTTCATGTCATTTTATCATTGTTTTTAAAATTGGCTGTTTTTATATACATAAGCAATTTAAAACTGTTGTATGTTAAGAAGACTGACTGCTATTTAAAGGGATCCTGTCATCAACATCTTACCTGTTAAACTCACCTGACCCCTAAATGGCCGCAGCTGTCCAGAGTTCGTTCCTGTTCTCATCTTTCCTGAAGTCCTCCTCTGTCAGTAAATATAGTCGTTTAAACTTTTCCCGCCTTTTATGGTAATTATTTTTCCCTCTGGGATGCAGCTTCTTTACCACGCCCACTGCCACCACCTGTCCGGCCCTGACTGGCTAAGGAGCTGTCAATCAAAAAGAAGGAGGTGGAGTCCACTCTGAGATGCTGGAGGAATGAAAACCTGACTCTTTTCAGATGAAGATTTGACTCTTTTCTGCTCATTTGCATACGGCGTGGGACCACTGAAAAACAGAATACTAAAGTTACAGAGCTCACTTAGAACATATTTATAGCTTAGATGACAATGATTTTTCACCCACTTTCACCAGGTATTGCTGGCTTTATAGCTAAAATGCTGGTGACAGGTTCCCTTTAAACACATGTATGGTACACGCCCATATGCCCCAGAGGAAGCCAGAAGGGCGAAACCCAGGGTCGGGTTGCATTATCTTATGCTTTTATCTATATCTATTTTTGTAAGTATGGAATAAACTCGTGGAATTTGTAGTTTCCAAAAGGTAGTGCACTATCTCCTTTTTCTCCCTTGTTGGAGATTTAGAACATCAAGTACGAGGATATACACAGCAAGCAGTTGCATTTCTGCAGTTTCATTTCTGTGTAGAACCACAAGTACCAGCGAGATATACACACCAGTGGAGATTTGGATCGTTTTTTCTGCATGCTAGCTGAGGGAAGGTCAAACCCTTGATGGACACTTCAGACTTTGCATCTACAACTGTCTGAGCGGTAAAAAACTATCATTTTGCCTCTGTTTTGTGGTGTTGAGGATTTCACCTCTTTTTTACCTGCTCCGGTTGTTCATCTCCTTGTTGAGATATTTCAGTGAGTAGAGAGCAGAGTTGCATATTTGGTTGTTAAAATGTATTAGATATGTCAGTTATTTACCGACAGCGAGCCGACTAGGCTTCGCCTCCCGGCGGGGCCTATTCGGCTTCTGTACTGGCAGAGCAGGAGGCCATTGTGTCTCTATTGCCATAGAAGCAGTCGCAAGTCCTGATTGCCTGTCAGGGCTGGCGAACTGTTGGCAACTGCTAAGATGCAGCGATCCCTTTCAATTGCTGAATCGAAGGGGTTAATGGCAGGGATCGGAGCTAGCTCCGGTTTCTGCCGTTACAGGTGTATGTCAGCTGTAACATACAGCTGACTTCCACCGCTGATGACGCCAGATCAGCTCTTGAGCCGGCGCCATCTTGCCGGTGGCTACGGTAGCTGCTCAGGCTCCGCCGCCAGGCGGGTCCTGACCGGCTTCCGTGCTAGGCAGACCGGCAGGCCAGTATTAGTATTATCCGGTTTTCATTGCTGGGGTTCCGATGAGCTGCAAACACCTTAAGTGCATCGTTCGTGTTTGAGCGCTGCACTTGAGTTAATGGCGGGGATCGAAGCTAATTTCGGTCACCACCATTACAGCCGGATGTCAGCTGTAAGATACCGCTGAGATCCGGCGATGATGGCACAGGCTCAGCTTCTGAGCCGGTGCCAAACATTTGGCGTATGGATACAGCAATTTGCGGGAAGTCATGGCTTTCCATGGCAAACCTATACGGCTAATGTCGGGAAAGGGTTAAGTAAGAAAGCAAAACCATTATCATACTTGCCTTCCTGGGTCTGACCGCAAACAAAGCAGCTCTTAGCGGTCATTGGTTCATTGAAATCACATGGTCCCAGGTTACCTCAGTTCATTGGCCTACTTTAGGCCAATGAACGTAAATAACCGGCCACAGGCATTCAAGCACTAGGAGTTACTAAAGCTGGCAGGGCTCAGCAATACATTTTCCGGTGATGCACGCCTGGTCTTTTCTGATCAGGCCTGCTCCGGCGGAACGATGTCAGGCGGCGAGAATGTCATCGCACCGTCTGTGCCACCAGAAAGTGCCGAATGAGGAGGAAGGGAATGAATGGTTCCCTTACTTCACCTGCGCTTTCAGTTGTATCTTCCTAAGGACATAGATACAATTGAAGACCGTACACATTACATTAGGGTTGTCACGATACCAGAATTTTGACTTCGATACTGATACTTTGTGTAGTATTCACTATAACAAAACTTGGCCAACAATAAAAATAGAAAAAACATTTTCCAGTTTGACTTGAGGCACATGGTTTGGATAATTTTGAACCTCCATGTGCCTCACATTAATAGTAATTAACCCCTTAGTCAATGGACTACACATTGTGTTAGTGTGAGGTACATGATGGGGTTAATTACTATTTAGGCACATGGAGGTATAAAATTCATACCACGTGCTTCACATTAATAAGTGAAGGAAAGCAGTTTTTATATTTTCAGTGTACATATTATAAATGATGCTATAAATTTATTGTGAAGGTTATTACGGTCGCGACAATACCTAATGTGTGTATATTTTATGTATTGAGACTTATTTTATGGTTTATTGTAAAAACGGGTGTATTGTTTAAAAATACTTTATTTTTAACCCCTTAGGGACGCAGCCTAGTTTGGGCCTTAAGGCTCAGAGCCCATTTTTAAAATCGGACATATTTCACTTTATGTGGTAATTACGTCGGAATGCTTAAACCTATCCAAGCGATTCTGAGACTGTTTTCTCGTGACACATTGGGCTTTATGTTAGTGGTAAAAATTTGGACGATATATTCAGTATTTATAGGTCAAAAATTGCAAAATTTAGAGAAAAGTTATTAAAAAAAAAATAGCCTTTTTCAGAATTTAAATGCATCTGCTTGTAAAACACCACCCAAAATAGTTACTAGTTCACATTTACCATGTCTACTTTAGTTTGGCATAGTTTTTTTGAACATTATTTTATTATTCTTGGACGTTACAAGGCTTAGAATATAAACAGCAATTTCTCATATTTTGTAAAAAATTTCAAGAGCCTTTTAACCCCTTAGTGACCAGCCCATTTTAGGCCCTAATGACCAAGCTATTTTGTTTTTCTATAGTCGCATTCAAAGAGCTATAACTTTTTTATTTTTTCGTCTACATAGCAGTATGAGGACTTGTTTTTTGCGGGATTAGTTGTACTCTTTAATAGCACCATTTTAGGGTACATAGAATTTTTTTTATTAACTTTTATTATCTTTTTTGGGGAGGGGGGGTTATAAAATAACATGTTACCTTTATTCTATGGGTCGGTATGATTACGGCGATACCACATATGTAGAGGTTTTTTATGTTTTACGACTTTTGCACAATAAAAACACTTTTGAACTAAAATGATTTGTTTTTGCATTGTTGCTTTCCAAGAGCTGTCACTTTTTTATTTTTCCATCAATGTAGTGATTTTTTGGGCTTGTTTTCTGCGGGACGAGACGTAGTTTTGATCGGCACTATTTTGGGGTGCATGGGATTTATTGATTCATTTTTATTATGACTTTTTTGGGGGACAATTGAAAAAAATTGCAATTTCGCCATTGTTTTTTGCGTTTTTTTTTTACGGTGTTCACCTTGCGGTTTAAATGACATATTAACTTTATTAATGGAGTCATTACGGTCGCGGCGATACCATATATGTGTACTTTTATTTTATTTTTTACACTTGAACTAAATAAAACCACTTATGATGGAAAAAAATGGATTTAGTTTTTTACTGTAATTTTTATTAATAATCTTTATTTCACATTTATTATTTATTTCATTAGTCCCACTAGGGGACTTTACTGTGCGATCTTGAGATCGCTGCTGTAATGCTTTGGTATACTTCGTATACCAGAGCATTATTGCCTGTCAGTGTAAATCTGACAGGCAATTAGGACGTGCTTCCGGCACGTCCTAACAGGCATATGTCTAGGGCAGACCTGGGGGCTTTTATCAAGCCCCCGGCTGCCATGACACCCCATCGGAGACCCGCGATTGCATTTGTGGGCCGCCGATGGGTGACAGAGGGAGCTCACTCCATCTGTAAACAAGTTAAATGCCGCGGTCGCTATTGACGGCGGCATTTAACGGGTTAATCGGCCGCGATCGAAGTAAACTTCGATCGCGGGTGTTGGAGCAGGAGCCCAGCTGTCATCAGACAGCTGAGCCCCGGCTCCAGCCTGCACGGGTGACCCGTGCAGGACTTAGACTAGGCTCACGTGAAAAGGCGTCAGCCTAGCCTAAGGCCCCTTAGTGACGAACGTGAAAAGGAGTATTGTTGGTCACTATGGGCTTAAGGTACCTGTTCGGTTCCGAGTGGCTTTGAGGGGCCTATGTATTAGAAACCCCCATAAAACACCCAATTTTGAAAACTAGACCCCTCAAAGTATTCAAAACAGCATTTAGAAAGTTTATTTAACCCTTCAGGCATTTCATAGAAATTATAGAAACGTAGAGGTGAAATTTGCAAATTTAATTTTGCTTGATGAATTTCAATTGTATTAAAAAAATTTCTGCAACACAGAAGGTTTTACCAGAGAAACACTACTAAATATGTATTGCCCAGATGCTGCCGTTTTTAGAAATGTCCCACATGTGGATCTAGTGCGCTCGTGGACTAAAACACAAGCTCCAGAAGCAAAGAAGCACCTAGTGCATTTTGAGGCCTCTTTTATTAGAATATATTTTAGGCAGCATGCCAGGTTGGAAGAGCTGTTCAGGTGCCAAAAAAGTGACCCCATTTCGGAAACTACACCCCTCAAGGAATTCATTTATGGTTGTTACCATTTTGACCCCACAGTTTTTACACAGCACGTGTTTGAATTGGGCGGTAAAATTAAAAAAATGAAATTTTTTCCAATATGATGTCATTTTTAAATCAAAATGTCTTATTTTTACAGGGAACAAAATACCCCATTTTGTTGCCCAATTTCTCCTGAATGCAGCAATACCCCATTTGTGGCGATAACCTGACGTTTGGTCCTATGGGACGGCTCAGAAGGGAAGGAGCGCTGTGTGTTCTTTGGAGTGCAGATTTTGCTGGATTGGTTTTCAGGTGCCATGTCACATTTGCAGAGCCCCAGAGAAATGGAAACCCACCAGAAGTGACCCCATTTTAGAAACTACACCTCTCAAAGAATTCATTTATGGGTAATGTGACCATTTAGACCCCATAGTTTCTTCACAGAACTTATTTGAATTGGGCTGGGAATTAAAAAAAAAACAATAAAAAATTCCAATAATATGTAGTTTTAGCTCAAAAATTTTTATTTTCACAAGAAATAAAAGAAAAACATTTTGTTGCCCAATTTGTCCTGAGTGCGGCAATACCCCATTTGTGGTGATAAACTGCCGTTTGAGCCCATGGGAGGGCTCAGAAGGAAAGGACCACCATATGGCCAACTGGGGATTTTCTGGTGCTAAGTCATGTATGCAGAAGCCCCAGTACCAGTACAGATGAAATCCCGAAGTGACACTTCTTAAAGAGGCTCTGTCACCAGATTTTGCAACCCCTATCTGCTATTGCAGCAGATAGGCGCTGCAATGTAGATTACAGTAACGTTTTTATTTTTAAAAAACGAGCATTTTTGGCCAAGTTATGGCCATCTTTGTATTTATGCAAATGAGGCTTGCAAAAGTACAACTGGGCGTGTATTATGTGCGTACATCGGGGCGTGTTTACTACTTTTACTAGCTGGGCGTTCTGATGAGAAGTATCATCCACTTCTTTTCAGAACGCCCAGCTTCTGGCAGTGCAGACACAGCCGTGTTCTCGAGAGATCACGCTGTGTCGTCACTCACAGGTCCTGCATCGTGTCAGACGAGCCGGCACCAGAGGCTACAGATGATTCTGCAGCAGCATCGGCGTTTGCAGGTAAATCGATGTAGCTACTTACCTGCAAACGCTGATGCTGCTGCAGAATCAACTGTAGCCTCTGGTGCCTATGTGGCCGACACGATGCAGGACCTGTGAGTGACGTCACAGATCTGCACTGCCAGAAGCTGGGCGTTCTGAAGAGAAGTGGATGATACTTCTCATCAGAACGCCCAGCTAGTAAAAGTAGTAAATACGCCCCGATGTACGCACATAATACACGCCCAGTTGTACTTTTACTTTTCAACACGCCCAGTTGTACTTTTGCAAGCCTCATTTGCATAAATACAAAAATGGCCATAACTAGGCCAAAAATGCTCGTTTTTTTAAAATAAAAACGTTACTGTAATCTACATTGCAGCGCCTATCTGCTGCAATAGCAGATAGGGGTTGCAAAATCTGGTGACAGAGCCTCTAAGGCATTCATCTAGAGGTGTAGGGAGCATTTTGACCAGAGGCCAACTGTAATGTGGGTTCTCCTGGGTACGGCAATACCCTCAAAGTGGCTGTTATCTGCTGCCTGGGCACACGGCAGGGCTCAGAAGGGAAAGACGAGGGGGGATAAGCTGTGCGGAGTGCATTAGGGTAAGTAAAACTGGGGTAGGTTAAAAATCAAGGGCTGCATGATAAATTTTAAAACACTATCATACAGAGCCCTGGATTTTCAGGACACGTGTCACTGATATATTGTGTCCTCCCTTATCCCCCTCTTATAGCAGACTTTGCACCTCTTGACTTTTTCCCTTCTTGCCAGTTTGGGGAACTTCTCCTGGAAAGTGTTGCCCTAGTACAATGAGTGTGGCCTCGCGGCCAGAAGTACTGGGTGCCCCACCCTTCTTGGTCCAGGATGCAGTCTGGTTTGGGGATCTATGTACTGGCACCTCATACAGGTACATGGGTACTGGTGTGGCATCTATCTTGTACGTGACACAATATGTTGCTGCTAGATTGTGCCCTGCTCTCACCCCTTCTTGTTTGCCCAAGCAGAGTCTTGGGGAGGCCTCTCTTGTTTCTTCTAGCAGTGCCACATGCCTCAGGACTTCTGGAAGCGAGGCACTTAAAGAGTGGGACGCTGGTATAAAAATTATATGCGGGCTCCCGGGCAATACACGGTCCGTAAAAACAACGGTCGTGTGCATGGCCCATAGAAATGAATGGGGCCGCAATTCTCCCGTGTATTTTTGGGGGAATTGCGGCCGCAAAAGAACGTTCGTGTGCATGAGGCCTTACTGGGAGCTAATGCAAAAATTGTGTGGGATTTGGTGCAGCCACTCCTGAACCAGGGTTACCACTTCTCGGCCGTGCACATGGCTACGGTCGCGTGCATGAGGCCTAAGGGGGGCATTCTGGGGGCTGAACACTGGTATCCTTCCCTTCATATATCCTAAATTTGTACGTATACCTTGATGCACTCTCCACAGCTTATACATCTTCACTCCATACCTTGCCCTCTTACCCGGCAGGTACTCGCGGAATTGAAGCCTCCCTTTAACCCCTTTAGGCCACAGCCTGTTTTGGCCTTGTGGACACAGATGATTTTCTCAAATCTGACATGTGTCACTTTATGTGGTAATAGCTCCGGAATGCTTTTACCTGTCCAAGTGATTCTGAGTGTTTTCTCGTGACATTGTATTTTATGTTAGCAAAAAAATTGTCGATAAATTCAATATTTATTTGTGAAAAACTTCACATTTTAGCAAAAATGTGCAAAAATTTGAATTTTTCTAAATTTAAAAGTATTTGTTTGTAAAATTGATCGTAATACCACACAAAATAGTTACTAGTTAACATATGTCTACTTTATGTTTGCATCATTTTTTTTCACGTACTTTTATTTTTCTAGGACGTTACAAGGCTTAGAACTTTAGCAGCAATTTCTCATATTTTCAATAAAATTTCAATAGGCCATTTTAACCCTTTAGACGTTTCACAGGAATTAAGGCAAAGTAGAGGTGAAATTAACAAATTTCATTTTTTTTGCTGAAATTCAATTCTAATAAAAAAAAATCTGTAACAGAAGGTTTTACCAGAGAAACACAACTCAATATTTATTGCCCAGATTCTGCAGATTTTAGAAATATCCAACATGTGGCCCTAGTGTCCTAATGGACTGAAACACAGGCCGCAGAAGCAAAGGAGCACCTACTGGATCTTGGGGCCTCCTTTTTTTAGGAATATATTTTAGGCACCATGTCAGGTTTGAGGTCTTGTGGTACCAAAACAGTCGAAACCCCCAAAAAGTGACCCCATTTTGGAAACTACACCCCTCAAGGCATTTTTCTAGGGGTATCGTTAGCATTTTGACCCCACAGTTTTTTTGCAGAATTTAGTGGAATTAGTCTGTGAAGATGAAAATCACCTATTTTTCTGTGGAAACATAGAATTTTCTCATTTTTACAAGGAATAAAGGAGAAAAAGCTGCCCAACATTTGTAAAGCAATATCTCCCGATTACGGCAATACCCCATATGTGGTTGTAAACTGATGTTTGGACCCACAGCAGGGCTCAGGAGGCAAGGAGCGCCTTTTGGATTTTGGAGCGCAGATTTTGCTGGATTGGTTTTTAGTGCCATGTCGGGTTTGCAACGCCCCGGAGGGACCAAAACAGTGGAAACCCCCCAAAAGTTACCCTATTTTGGAATCTACACCCTCAAGGAATTTTTCTAGGGGTATAGCGAGCATTTTGGCCCCTCAGGATCTTTTTTTAGAGCTAAGGTGACCAAAAAAACAGCGATTTTGGCGCTTTCAATTCTTTATTTATTACAGCGTTCACCGTGCGCAATTAATTACGTTTTAATTTATTCTGCCGGTCGGTACGATTACACCGATACCATATGTGTATAGTTTCTCTTAAGCTTTGCGGCGTTTGCACAATAAAATTACGTTTCTATAAAATAATTTATTTTCTGAGACACGCTATTCTGAGCCATAACTTTTTTTATTTTTTCGTCAAAAAAGCTGCGGGAGGTTTTGTTTTTTGCAGGACGGGTTGTAGTTTTTATTGGTAAATGCGGTAAATGCGACTTTTTGATCACTTTTTATTGTATATCTTGGGAGGGGCGGTGACCAAAAAATAGCGATGCTGACAGTTTTCCGTTTATTTTGGTTGCGGCGTTCACCGTGCGAAAAAATGAACATTATAGTTTCATAGTTTGGGTCGTTACGAACACTGTGATACCAAATATGTGTACCTTTTTTTTTTTAACGTTTTCATTTTTTCCCGATAACAAATGACTTATTATAGGAAAACAAAACCTTTTATTTTTACACTTTTATAAAACATTTTTATTAACTTTATTTTACTTTTTACACTTTCTTTTTTTGACCTGCAGCTCTGATCGCTGCTAGAATACATCACACTACCTAGGTAGTGTAATGTACTCCAACTGTCAGTGTGACGTCAGTCACTGACAGTTGGTCTACGAGGATCAGCCTCTGCTGATCCTCATAGGCTGACATACATGGCAGACTTGGGGGCCGTTGTTTGGCCCCCGGGTGCCATCACAAGCATCAGAAGCCCCAAGGATTGCATGGGGCTGCTGATGCGCAACAAACCCGCTACATGCGGAGATCGCAATCGAGCATATAACTGGTTAATTGCCGAAATCAGCGGTCATGAGCCGCTGATCGGCAACACTGGAGTGTCAGCTGATCTCCAAGTTCCCGATGCACACAGTCGCCGACAGTGTGCCATCGGGAACGCCAGTGACTTCCCGTCACTCAGCCGAAGGTTGGTCCTGATGGGCTTCCGTCCATGTCAGACCCGGAAGCCATTGTTTGGGTTTCCGTTTGCCATAGTAACCATCGGCAAACCCCACGATTTTGGACCGGGGTCTGCCAATATGTTAGAAACCCCCAAAATTCGGCGATTGCACCTGATCTCCGAATTTAAAGAGTTAATTCGCCGAAACCAGCGGCAAAGGACCGCTGGTCGGCAAGAGTGGAGTGTCAGCTGTCGGCGACAGCTGACCTCCCGGTTCCCGGTGCACACTGTCGCCCACAGTGTGCACCGGGAAAAACTCAGTAACTGTACGTCCTCGTGCGGGAAGTAAGCTCCCGCGACGACTGACAGTTACATCCCAATTCAGAAACTAGACCCCTCAAAGTATTCACTACAGCATTTAGAAAGTTTATGAACCCTTTAGGTGTTTCACAGGTATTTAGAGCAAAGTAGAGGTGAAATTTACATATTTATTTATATTTCTCAGAAAATCCTTTTTATACCATTTTTTTTCTATAACACAAAAGGTTTTACCAGAGAAACGCAACTTAATACTTATTGCCCAGATTTTGCCGTTTTGAGAAATATCCCACGTGGCGCTAGTGCGATTATGGACTGAAGCACCGGCCTCCGAAGCAAAGGAGCACCTAGTGGCTTTTGAGGCCTCCTTTTTATTAGGCACCATGTCTGGTTTGAAGAGGTCTTGTGGTGCCAAAACAGTGTAAAACCCCCAAAAGTTACCCCATTTTGGAAACTAGACCCCTTGAGGAATTCATTGTTGTTTTCTTGTAGTGAATGCGGCTTTTTGATCAGTTTTTATTCCATTTTTAGGTGGCGTGGTGACTAAAAAACAGCAATTCTACTATTGTCATTTTGTTCTATTTTTTTTACAGTGTTCACCGTGCGCTATAAATGACATTCACTTTATTCTGCGGGGCGATACGATTATGGCGATACCCTGTTTATAGTTTTAGTCTTATGGCGTTTGCACAATAAAAATACATGTTGTAAAAAAATCATTCACTTTTTGTGTTACCTTATTCTAAGAGCCAGAACTTTTTTATTTTTCCATCAAGAAAGCCGTGCGAGGACTTATTTTTTGCGTAACGAACTGTAGATTCTGTACCATTTTTAGGTAAATGCGACTTTTTGATCTCTTTTTATTCCATTTTTTGGGAGGTGAAGTGACCAAACAATTGTGATTCTGGTATGGTTTATTATTCTCTTTTACGGCGTTCACCGCGCGGGATAAATAACGAAATAATTTTGTAGTTCAGGCTGTTACGGACGCGGCGATACCAATTATGTATAGTTTATTTATATATTTTTATTAATAATTAAGGACTGATAAGGGGAAAAGGGGGACTTTTACTTTTATCACTTTTAAAACTTATGTTCTTATTTTTACACATCTTTTTTTCACATTATTACTTTGTCCCACTAGGGGACTTGAGGGCAGGAGGCCCTGATCGCTATTCTGCGTAGTGCAGTGTATTAGAGCTGTCAGCTACTCACTGACAGCAGGCATAGTGGGTCCTGGCTTCCGTCCATGGCATAGCCTGACGCCATTGTAAGGCGTCCAGTTGCCATGGTCACCATCGCCAGTCGCTATCGTGTAACAGGCTGGCGATGGCAGCTTAACCCCTAAAAATCTGCGATCCCTATTGAACGCGGCTTTCAAGGGGTTAATCAGCGGGAACACAGCGATCGGTCCCAGCTGCAGTAGCTGCGGCAGCTGCTGTACGAGACAGCAGCTGTCACAGCTCCTGTATGTGTCGGGAGGACGGCCGAAACAGCCGTTACTCCCGAGACGTACTATTAGGTCATGGAGCGCGAACGATACAGCTACCATAACCTAATAGTATGTCCAGGAGCGGGAAGGGGTTAAACTTTAAGGCCCTGTTCACCTAGAGTTTTAGGACACTTTTTGCAGCGGAAACCATGGCAAAAGACACCCAAAATTGCCTCCCTTTAAATTCAATGGGAGGTGGAGGCGAATTTATGCCGCGAGCAGAAAAAAACACACGTGAAAATAAAGTGACATGTCCCATCTTGGTGTGTGGCTTTGATACATCATTTAGACTTCACAATGAGCGTGATACATTGTTAAATTGAATACATGTACACAATCGCTTGGACCATTAGTTGCATGGACCTTTTTTAACTCCTTCCTGACATTTGACGTATCCATACAAAGCGGGCGTCGGCTGTATGTTACAGCCAACACTTCAGAGTAACGAGCGGGATCCCACTCGTTAAATGCCACAGTCAATAGCGACCGCAGCATTTAAATCGTTAGAAAGAGGGGGAGACCACCCCCAAACAGCTCATCGCGCCCACCGCAATGCAATCGCAGGGTGGCAATGGTTGCTATGGCTGCCTGGGGGCCTAATGAAGGCCCCGAGGTCCGCCATCTTTGAGCTGCTATTAAGCCTGTCAGAACCACTATATACTACTATACATTAGTTATGCTGTATATCTACAAGCAATCTAAGATCGCTGGTTAAGTCCCATAGGGGGACTAATAAAAAGAAAAAAGTAAAAATTTGTATAATAAAGTTTTTGTAAAAAATAAATAAAAAATAAATTAAATGGTCAAAAACACCCCCTTTTTCCCCCCTGGAGCATAGTGAAAAAAATAGACAATTGATATCGCCGCATCCGTAAAAGTCTGAACTATTACAATATATCATTATTTAACCAGCACGGTGAACACCGTAAAAAAATAAAAATATAAACGCCAGAATCTCTATTTTTTGGTCACCTCATCTCCCACAAAAAAATGAAATAAAAAGTGATCAAAACGTCACATGTACTCCAAAATGTCATTAAAAACTAAAGCTTACCCTGCAAAAAAGAACCCCTAAGGCATGAGGCCTTAGGGTATGTTCAAACTAGACTAACAACGTCTGAAAATACGGAGTGGCTTTCAAGGGAAAACTGCTCCTGATTTTCAGACGTTTAGGCCAAGTTCACACGAGTTTTTTGACTAGTTTTTTTACGTGGAAACCGCGCCAAAAGGCTCGTCAAAAACTGCCCGAAAATGCCTCCCGTCGATTTCAATGGGAGGGGGGGGGGCGGTTTTCTCCCGCGAGCGGTAGCGACATGCCCTATATTCAGGCGTTTCCGCCTCTGACCTCCCATTGACTTCAGTGGGAGGCAGAGAAAGTGTGTTTCGCGGCGTTTTATGCAAGCGGCGATCAATGGCCGCGGGCAAAAAACGCAGCGAAAATCGGCGTGCAGGGAGAGGAAAATCTTCCTCAAACTACCAAACAGAATAGCAAAAAAGTGTGTGAACATAGCCTAAGACACTCGCGAATTTCGCAGTGTTATTTACGGCCGTTTTTGGAGCGGTTTTCAAGAAATGTAATATATAATCAAGTCTATGAAAAACAGCTCCAAAAACGTCCCAAGAAGGGTCCTATACTTTTTTCGCAGTCGTTTTTCAAAACGGCCGAATTATAAAACAGCCCATCGGAACAGAACGCCGTTTTTTCCGTTGCAATCAATCGCCACAGGTTTGGAGGCGTTCTGATTGCGATTTTTCGGCCGTTTATGGCCCGAAAAACTGCCGAAAATGAGCCGTGTGAACATACCCATACCACTTAATCGACGCAAAAATAAGAAAGTTATTGCACTCAGAATATGGCGACAGTAAAAAATTTTTTTTACACTTATGTTTTTACTTGTAAAAGTAGTTAAAATATATATATATATATATATATATATATATATATATATATATATATATATATATATATATATATATATATTTGGCATTGTCGCAATCGTGTTGTCCCACAGAATAAGGCTAACATGTTTTAATTGCAGTGAATTCTGTAAAAACAAAGCGCAAAGACCAGGGAGGAATCGCTGTTAATCTCATTTTGTACCCCACAAATAATTTTTTCCCATTTCCTAGTACATTATATGGCATAATAAATGGGGCTACGAAAAACTACAAGTCGTCCCGCAAAAATCAAGCCCTCATAGTACTATATCGACAGAAAAATAAAGACGTTATGGGTTTTGGAAAATAGGTAAGTAAAAACCGAAAATCTGAAAAACAGCTGCGGCGGGAAGGGGTTAATCCCAGTTTGTTCTTGAATACAATGAAAAGTTGCGCTTTATAATTATAATGATCCGTTCGGTACCGGGGAAACAAGGGTTTATTCTTTTGCCAACGGCAACTTGGTTTTTTGCTCAAATTCAGCGCATCGGCTACCTGGGTCCATTGATTCTTCGTGCATGCTTTAATGCAATTTGCTCCAAAACCGCGCAATATTGTAGCAAAAAACGTCACGGTCTTGGCGCAAATTGCATCAAAAGCGAGGTGAAGCAGGCTGTTGGGAAGGAGTTTTGTTTCACCATTAGGCTAGGCTTTCAGGTCACTGTAAAAATGTGCAGTTTAAAGCAATTTGCGCCAAAACAACGCCATTTTTTGCCGCGATTTCCGCAACATCGCGGCCAAACGACTCGGTTTTGCCACGATTTTCGGTAAAAAATGCTTTTATACCACAACGTGAGAACCAAACTCTATGTAAAGTTAACGTTACTATTGCAGTTCCGCTACTAAATGTGTAACTGAGCGAACATAAAACATTAAAAAACAGATTGTAATCAGCACTAACGTATAAATTACAGGTACAGATTAAACACGGCAACAGATACAAACAGAGCAATGAAATGGGCATCACGTGCAGATCGCTGCCTGCACATGGAGGGGCACAAACCAACATGGCGTTATTTACATTATCCTGCAAGGCTCCTCCACATCTTCTGCTCACACTGGACCGAAAACCACACGAGCTGTGCGCCGAGCAGCTGTATTTATATCGTCTTAATGAGTTGCCACGCCCCCACCCCCGCCCGCCCGCTGGAGCTGTAATCAGAAACACCCTTTCATTGCTGAACGCATTTTAAAACCCATGCTAAATCAGATAAGGCTATGTTCACACGCGAGTCAAAAACGGCTGAAAATTACGGAGCTGTGCCACTGATTTTCAGCCGTTTTTGAAGCTGCATGTTCACACTGAGTTTTTGCCGCGGCAAATACCAGGGGAAAACATGCCCGAAATTGCCTCCTATTGATTTCAATGGGAGGTGGACATGGTTTTTGGCGCTGTTCACACTGAGCTTTTTGCAGGCAGAAAATTCTGCCTCAAAAATCAGTCTGGAATTTTGAGACAGATTTTGATCTGCCTGCAAGCTGTTTGCCGCGTTTTTCGCTTGCGTCCATCGAGCACCGCGGGCAAAAACGCAGCCAAAAATGCTTTCTCTGCCTTCCATTGATGTCAATGGGAGGTCAGAGACGTAAGCGGCCAAAGATAGGGCATGTCGCTTCTTTTTCCCGTTTTTTTGCATGTTTTCCGACGCGGTTTCCGCGTCAAAAAACGTGTCAAAAAACTCAGTGTGAACAGGGCCAAAGTAGCAACATGCCTCAAAAACCTCATTGAAATCAATGGGAGACGGTTATAAACGCGTTTTTTTGCCACGTTTTTTGACACGTTTTCTGTAAAAAAAACGCTCGCGGTTATTCCCTGTCTGTTGAAGAAATAGCTAAAAAAGAGCCTAGAAAAACGCGCCAAAAAAACGCAGCAAAAAACGTGTGTGATCCAAACCACTTAAAAAAAACGGAGCTGATTTTTCCAGGCAGAATTTTCTGCCTGCAATAAATTTGAAGGTTTTTTCTAGGCGTTTTTTTTAGGCGTTTTCTATTGACACAATGAAAAACAGCTCCAAAAGCGGCTCCAGAAGTGACATGCTCCTTCTTTTTACGAAACGCCGTTTTTCACATTGAATTTAATGGGCAGATGTTTGTAGGCGTTTTGCTACAATTTTTAAAGGCGTATTTTGGGGCGTTTACAATCCAAAATGCTCTGAAAACATAGCACGTGAACACATCCTCAGGGTGCATTTAGATGAGACGTTTTTGGCTGCGTGGTAAAAAAAAGACATTAAAAAAATCACACAAATAAAAAAGACCACGCAGTTTTACCATGAATTGATGCGGTTTACGAACCGGTTTTCGCCTGCGCGTTTTTTACAGGTAAAACAAATTTAGGCCTAGTTCACACTACTTGCTTCACGAATTTTAAGGCAAATTCTGAATTGACATTATGACGCTTTTTTTTCATATTTTTTGTGGCGTTTTTTGGCCGCCCTTAAAAGTAATGCAAAAAACGCCGCAATAAAAACGCCCAAATGAGCGCTGCAAGTTCCTGTGCCTCCCATTGATTTCAATGGGATGTTAGAGGCGGAAACCACTCAAAGAAGGAGCATGCCGCTTTTTTTTCGGCGAGAGTCCGTAAGCCTCGCAGGAGGAAAAAACGCCTCTGCCTCCCATTGAAATTAATGGGGGACGATTCAGGGTGCTTTTTGGCACGGATTCCGGAGCAGTTTCCAAGTCAAAATCCAAGCCAAAACACTCACACAGTGTGAAACTACCCTTTTTTTACAAGGCAAATTCTGAATTGACATTATGACGCTTTTTTTTCATATTTTTTGTGGCGTTTTTTGGCCGCCCTTAAAGGGAATGTGTTGCCAGAAAAACATGTTTGTTTTTTTTTAATTAAACATTTAGTGAGTAGGTGATTAAACATTGTTCAATTTTTTTTTTTTTTTTTCACGAGTCAGGAAATATTATAAATTAGATTCTAATTTATAATATTTCCCATTGCTGGTCACTAGATGGAGCTATTCCCAAAATTGCAGCATTGCAAAATTGGGTAAAAAGCCCTCGCTCTAGTGAGCTCTCAGCATCCCCCCTCCTTTATCCTGGCTAGTGCCGGGATAAACGAGGGGTTTGAACGGTCTAACCTCCTACACTGTGTGTCGCCATTTTTTGAGCTAACACACAGTGTAGTAGGTTTACATACAGTAGTAAACGTACACAAACACGAACATACATTGAAATCTCTTACCTGCTCCTGCCGCCGCGGCTCCCTCCGGCCCGTCCGCTCCGTCTGCTGCCGCTGGTCCAAGTGCACAAGTCCGGAAGCCGCGACCGGAAGTAGTAATCTTACTGTCCGGCCGCGACTTCCGGTCCACAGGAAAATGGCGCCGGACGGCGCCAATTTCAAATTGGACTGTGTGGGAGCGGCGCATGCGCAGTTCCCACACAGACGGCGTACACAGAAGTGGATGGGACGGGAGCCGTTCGCAGTCCCTATGTGACTGTGGCTGCCGTATTCCATGTCTGTATGTGTCGTTAATCGACACATACAGAAATGGAACAAAAAATGGCAGCCCCCATAGGGAAGAAAAAGTGTAAAAATAAGAAAAAGTAAAACACAAACACACAAATAAATATAAACGTTTTTAATAAAGCACTAACATCTTTAACATATGAAAAAATAATTTGTGATGACACTGTTCCTTTAACCCCTTCCCGCCCTAGCCACTTTTGACCTTCCTGACAGAGCCTCATTTTTCAAATCTGACATGTTCACTTTATGTGGTAATAACTCTGGAATGCTTTCACCTATCCAAGCGATTCTGAGATTGTTTTCTCGTGACACATTGCACTTTAAGTTACTAGCAAAATTTGCTCGATATGTTCTATATTTAATTGTGAATAACACCGAAAATTAGCGAAAAATTGCAAAAATTAGCATTTTTCTCAATTTAAATGTATCTGCTTGTAAGACAGGCAGTTATACCACACAAAATGGTTGCTAATTAACATCACCCATATGTCTACTTTAGATTGGCATCGTTTTTTGAACATCCTTTTATTTTTCTATGACATCACAAGGCCTACAACTTTAGCAGCAATTTCTCACATTTTCAAGAAAATGTCAAAAGGCCATTTTTACAGGGGCCAGTTCAGTTGTGAAGTGGCTTTGAGGGCCTTATATATTAGAAACCCCCAAAAAGTCACCCCATTTTAAAAACTTCACCCCTCAAAGTATTCAAAACAGCATTTAGAAAATGTCTTAACCCTTTACACATTTCACAGGAATTAAAGCAAAGTAGAGGTGGAATTTACAAATTTCATATTTATTGGCAGAAATAAATTTTTAATACTATTTTTTTATTACACAGAAGGTTTTAGCAGAGAAATTCAACTCAATATTTGTTGCCCAGTCTCTGCAGTTTTAGGAAATATCCCACATGTGGTCGTAGCGTGCTACTGGAATGAAGCACAGGCCTCAGAAGCAAAGGAACACCTAGTGGATTTTGGGGCCTTATTTTGTTAGAAGGGCTCTTGCAGTGACAAAACAGTACAAATCCCCCAAAAGTGACCCCATCTGGGAAACTAGACACCTCAAGGAAATTATCTAGGGGTATGGTGAGCATTTTGACCGCACAGGTTTTTTACAGAATTTATTGGAAGTAGGCCGTGAAAATTAAAATCAACATTTATTCAAAGAAAATTTAGGTTTAGCCATTTTTTTTCTCATTTCCACAAGGACTGAAGGAGAAAAAGCACCGTAAAATTTGTAAAGCAATGTCTCCCGAGTAAAACAATACCCCACATGTGGTAATAAACGGATATTTGAACACAGGGCATGGCTTAGAAGGGATGGAGTGCCATTTGGCTTTGGGAGATCACATTTAGCAGGAATGGTTTGAGAGGCCTTGTCACATTTACAAAGCCCCTGAGGGGACTAAACAGTGGAAACCCCCCACAAGTGACCCCATCTGGGAAACTAGACACCTCAAGGAAATTATCTAGGGGTATGGTGAGCATTTTGACCGCACAGGTTTTTTACAGAATTTATTGGAAGTAGGCCGTGAAAATTAAAATCAACATTTATTCAAAGAAAATTTAGGTTTAGCCATTTTTTTTCTCATTTCCACAAGGACTGAAGGAGAAAAAGCACCGTAAAATTTGTAAAGCAATGTCTCCCGAGTAAAACAATACCCCACATGTGGTAATAAACGGATATTTGAACACAGGGCATGGCTTAGAAGGGATGGAGTGCCATTTGGCTTTGGGAGATCACATTTAGCAGGAATGGTTTGAGAGGCCTTGTCACATTTACAAAGCCCCTGAGGGGACTAAACAGTGGAAACCCCCCACAAGTGACCCCATCTGGGAAACTAGACACCTCAAGGAAATTATCTAGGGGTATGGTGAGCATTTTGACCGCACAGGTTTTTTACAGAATTTATTGGAAGTAGGCCGTGAAAATTAAAATCAACATTTATTCAAAGAAAATTTAGGTTTAGCCATTTTTTTTCTCATTTCCACAAGGACTGAAGGAGAAAAAGCACCGTAAAATTTGTAAAGCAATGTCTCCCAAGTAAAACAATACCCCACATGTGGTAATAAACGGATATTTGAACACAGGGCATGGCTTAGAAGGGATGGAGTGCCATTTGGCTTTGGGAGATCACATTTAGCAGGAATGGTTTGAGAGGCCTTGTCACATTTACAAAGCCCCTGAGGGGACTAAACAGTGGAAACCCCCCACAAGTGACCCCATCTGGGAAACTAGACACCTCAAGGAAATTATCTAGGGGTATGGTGAGCATTTTGACCGCACAGGTTTTTTACAGAATTTATTGGAAGTAGGCCGTGAAAATTAAAATCAACATTTATTCAAAGAAAATTTAGGTTTAGCCATTTTTTTTCTCATTTCCACAAGGACTGAAGGAGAAAAAGCACCGTAAAATTTGTAAAGCAATGTCTCCCGAGTAAAACAATACCCCACATGTGGTAATAAACGGATATTTGAACACAGGGCATGGCTTAGAAGGGATGGAGTGCCATTTGGCTTTGGGAGATCACATTTAGCAGGAATGGTTTGAGAGGCCTTGTCACATTTACAAAGCCCCTGAGGGGACTAAACAGTGGAAACCCCCCACAAGTGACCCCATCTGGGAAACTAGACACCTCAAGGAAATTATCTAGGGGTATGGTGAGCATTTTGACCGCACAGGTTTTTTACAGAATTTATTGGAAGTAGGCCGTGAAAATTAAAATCAACATTTATTCAAAGAAAATTTAGGTTTAGCCATTTTTTTTCTCATTTCCACAAGGACTGAAGGAGAAAAAGCACCGTAAAATTTGTAAAGCAATGTCTCCCGAGTAAAACAATACCCCACATGTGGTAATAAACGGATATTTGAACACAGGGCATGGCTTAGAAGGGATGGAGTGCCATTTGGCTTTGGGAGATCACATTTAGCAGGAATGGTTTGAGAGGCCTTGTCACATTTACAAAGCCCCTGAGGGGACTAAACAGTGGAAACCCCCCACAAGTGACCCCATCTGGGAAACTAGACACCTCAAGGAAATTATCTAGGGGTATGGTGAGCATTTTGACCGCACAGGTTTTTTACAGAATTTATTGGAAGTAGGCCGTGAAAATTAAAATCAACATTTATTCAAAGAAAATTTAGGTTTAGCCATTTTTTTTCTCATTTCCACAAGGACTGAAGGAGAAAAAGCACCGTAAAATTTGTAAAGCAATGTCTCCCGAGTAAAACAATACCCCACATGTGGTAATAAACGGATATTTGAACACAGGGCATGGCTTAGAAGGGATGGAGTGCCATTTGGCTTTGGGAGATCACATTTAGCAGGAATGGTTTGAGAGGCCTTGTCACATTTACAAAGCCCCTGAGGGGACTAAACAGTGGAAACCCCCCACAAGTGACCCCATCTGGGAAACTAGACACCTCAAGGAAATTATCTAGGGGTATGGTGAGCATTTTGACCGCACAGGTTTTTTACAGAATTTATTGGAAGTAGGCCGTGAAAATTAAAATCAACATTTATTCAAAGAAAATTTAGGTTTAGCCATTTTTTTTCTCATTTCCACAAGGACTGAAGGAGAAAAAGCACCGTAAAATTTGTAAAGCAATGTCTCCCGAGTAAAACAATACCCCACATGTGGTAATAAACGGATATTTGAACACAGGGCATGGCTTAGAAGGGATGGAGTGCCATTTGGCTTTGGGAGATCACATTTAGCAGGAATGGTTTGAGAGGCCTTGTCACATTTACAAAGCCCCTGAGGGGACTAAACAGTGGAAACCCCCCACAAGTGACCCCATTTCGGAAACTACACCCATTGAGGAAATTATCTAGGGGTATAGTGAGAATTTTTAGTTTTGTTTTAGGTGGTTTTTTTTTACAATTTTTAAATGATCAAATTTTAAATGGGGCTGGTCAGTAGAAAAATTAATAATTGGTCATGGCCAGTATGGGAGACAGAAAAGGTGAATAATGAATAAATAAATTAAAAATCCAAGGAGGTATGATATATTTTGAAACATTGGTTCATGCACAGGCCGGGATTTGTGGGACATGTCTCACAATGGTATGTGGTGTCCTTACGAATGCCTCGCTTGGCACACACACGGCATTTTTTTTGGGGCTTCTTTTTTTTTTCAGTGGGGGGGATTTCTGTCGGGAAATGCTGGCCGGGAATTATCCTACTGACGGAAGAGCCAGATGAACTGCCCTCTCCTTCCTGGTTACCAAACATCAGGGACTTTATGACCTTTTCCTGAAATTGCAGGAACGTACCTCCACTGCTGGCATATCTATAGAGGACAAAGGCGTTGTATAAAGCCATCTGTGTAAGATGCACAGACAGCTTCTTATACCATACTCTGGTCTTGCGCATGGCGTTGTATGGTTTTATAACCTGGTCGGACAGGTCAACGCCACCCATATACTTGTTGTACTCCTGTACACAATATGGTTTTGGGACTTGGGAAGTGGATCCACGTACAGGGACTAGGCTGCATCTGCTGTCGTGTATGCTGGTCAGTATAAGGACGTCCCTTTTATCCTTATACTTTAGGAGGAGCAGATTGTCGCAGCAGAAAGCTTTGCTCTCTCCTAATTTTAGGATCTGACCCAGCAATGTTTTGGGGAGGCCCTTCTTATTTTTGCGGATTGTTCCGCATGCCAAGGTGGATCTGGACAAGAGAACTTTTACTAAGGGGACACTGTTATAAAAGTTGTCCAGATAAAGATGATAGCCTTTCCCAAGTAAAGGATGGATAAGATCCCATACGATCTTTCCACTAATTCCAAGGAAAGGGGGGCATTCTGGGGGATCTATATGGGAGTCTTTTCCCTCATAGACCCTAAAGGAGTAGGTGTAACCGGTGGCACTTTCGCACAGCTTGTAGAGCTTTATGCCGTACCGGGCTCTTTTATTGGGTAGATACTGCCTGAAGTGCAGTCTACCCTTGAAGCTGACTAGGGATTCATCTACCGAAATATTTTGCTGGGGGGTATAAACGTGGGAAAAAATTTGGGAGTAGTGGGCAATCAATGGTCGTATTTTATATAGCCTATCAAAATTTGGGTCCTGTGGGGGTGGGCACTGGCTATTATCATTGTAATGAAGGAATTTCAGGATGGCTTCGAAGCGCTTCCTTGGCATTACTGTGCGGTAAATGGGGGTGTTATATAAAATATCAAGGGACCAATAGTCTCTAATCCTAGGCTTTTTTATTAGGCCAAAACTTAAAAATATGCCCCAAAACTTCCGCAATTCCACTAGGTTTGTGGGGGTCCAATTTTGGCTTCTCCCATAATAAGAGTCAGGGTTCTGGGCGATAAATTGTTCCGCATAGATGTTGGTCTGCTGGACCATTAACGCTAAAAGGGAGTCTGAAAAAAAAAGGTTAAAATAATCATTGGGGCTGAAACCCGTCATTTCAATTTGAATGCCTGAGCGGGCTGTAAACTCAGGCACCTGGGGGGTATAATTCTCTGCAGCTTCCCAGGTCAGCTCAGGCAGATCAGGAACTACGGCTCTTCTACGCCGACTGGGGGGTGCAGATTCAGAGTCACTGGATGCAGAGGAAGATGGAAGCACGAACTGCTCCTCACCTTCACTTGCGCTGTCCGTGTCGGAACACAGCATTGCAGATGCTTCCTCGGCTAAAAAGACTCTTTTGGCCATACTGAAAAACTTGTGCTACCTAACTAACTAAAAACAGGTTAGTGGGCACAAAAGGGCAGAAAAGCGGCAGATCGCTGGTTTTTTTTAACTTACGCACTGTATTTATTCCTGTCTCCGTCTCTCACAAGCTCTCTGACAGGAAAGAGCTTGTCAGAGACGGAGATGCCGGCAAACCACGGCTCCTGCGCTGTGATTGGCCTGTCAGTACTGACCAATCACAGCTCGTTTCCGGCACAGGGACCACTCTGATTGGTCCTGTTTGAATCCTGCTTTGTGATCGGGACGCTGTCACCATGTCTGTTGACATGGTGACAGTTTGAAGCTTGGGCATGCACAGCTTCCCCATGGCTCCTCTATCCCCCCCACGGGTGCAATAGGCAGGCACCACTGCTACTGCGCTGTGATTGGCCTGTCAGTACTGACCAATCACAGCTTGTTTCCGGCACAGGGACCACTCTGATTGGTCCTGTTTGAATCCTGCTTTGCGATCGGGATACTGTCACCATGTCTGTTGACATGGTGACAGTTTGAAGCTTGGGCATGCACAGCTTCCCCATGGCTCCTCTATTCCCCCCACGGGTGCAATAGGCAGGCAACACTGCTCCTGCGCTATGATTGGCCTGTCAGTACTGACCAATCACAGCTCGTTTCCGGCACAGGGACCACTCTGATTGGTCCTGTTTGAATCCTGCTTTGCGATCGGGACGCTGTCACCATGTCTGTTGACATGGTGACAGTTTGAAGCTTGGGCATGCACAGCTTCCCCATGGCTCCTCTATTCCCCCACGGGTGCAAAAGGCAGGCACACACCGCTCATACTCGGAGCTGGCTCCCGGCCGCTTTCGGAAGGAGACGCCGACGTGGCCTTGCTCGTGCAACTCCAGGTGGGCTTGAGGCTTCCGAAAATGGCATAAAAAAAAAAAGATTTTTTTATTATGAAGGTAGAAAAATCAGCGGGACCGACCCGCGAGCGAGGCCGACGGGGAGTTCCAGGAGGTCGGCATGAGTTGGCCGTGCATACCGCTAAAGCCCTCAAACTCCGACGCTGGCGCTGAGGAGCTCGTACACGGCTGCAACCGGGCTGGCACGGCTTCCCCATGGCTCCTCTATCCCCCCAAGGATGCCATAGGCAGGCACACGCCGCTCATACCCGGAGCGGGCACACCGCCGCTGACATGCATCCTTCGCGGACCGGAAGTGCTTGTCAGCCGGCTGGACACAACGGGACTCGCCGCGGGCGCTGTGGAGCTCCCACAAGGAAGCTGCCGGCATGTACAAGCTCCCAAGGGGCCCCTCTATCCCCCCACGGGTGCAAAAGGCAGGCACACGCCGCTCATACTCGGAACTGGCTCCCGGCCGCTTTCGGAAGGAGACGCCGACGTGGCCTTGCTCGTGCAACTCCAGGTGGGCTTGAGGCTTCCGAAAATGCCATAAAAAAAAAAAGATTTTTTTATTATGAAGGTAGAAAAATCAGCGGGACCGACCCGCGAGCGAGGCCGACGGGGAGTTCCAGGAGGTCGGCATGAGTTGGCCGTGCATACCGCTAAAGCCCTCAAACTCCGACGCTGGCGCTGAGGAGCTCGTACACGGCTGCAACCGGGCTGGCACGGCTTCCCCATGGCTCCTCTATCCCCCCAAGGATGCCATAGGCAGGCACACGCCGCTCATACCCGGAGCGGGCACACCGCCGCTGACATGCATCCTTCGCGGACCGGAAGTGCTTGTCAGCCGGCTGGACACAACGGGACTCGCCGCGGGCGCTGTGGAGCTCCCACAAGGAAGCTGCCGGCATGTACAAGCTCCCAAGGGGCCCCTCTATCCCCCCACGGGTGCAAAAGGCAGGCACACGCCGCTCATACTCGGAACTGGCTCCCGGCCGCTTTCGGAAGGAGACGCCGACGTGGCCTTGCTCGTGCAACTCCAGGTGGGCTTGAGGCTTCCGAAAATGCCATAAAAAAAAAAAGATTTTTTTATTATGAAGGTAGAAAAATCAGCGGGACCGACCCGCGAGCGAGGCCGACGGGGAGTTCCAGGAGGTCGGCATGAGTTGGCCGTGCATACCGCTAAAGCCCTCAAACTCCGACGCTGGCGCTGAGGAGCTCGTACACGGCTGCAACCGGGCTGGCACGGCTTCCCCATGGCTCCTCTATCCCCCCAAGGATGCCATAGGCAGGCACACGCCGCTCATACCCGGAGCGGGCACACCGCCGCTGACATGCATCCTTCGCGGACCGGAAGTGCTTGTCAGCCGGCTGGACACAACGGGACTCGCCGCGGGCGCTGTGGAGCTCCCACAAGGAAGCTGCCGGCATGTACAAGCTCCCAAGGGACCCCTCTATCCCCCCACGGGTGCAAAAGGCAGGCACACGCCGCTCATACTCGGAACTGGCTCCCGGCCGCTTTCGGAAGGAGTCGCCGAGATTTTTTTATTATGAAGGTAGAAAAATCAGCGGGACCGACCCGCGAGCGAGGCCGACGGGGAGTTCCAGGAGGTCGGCATGAGTTGGCCGCTCCTACCGCTCTTGCCCTGGAAGTCCACAGCGGGCGCTGCAGAGCTCCTACACGGCTGCCCCCGGTCTTGCACAGCTTCCCCATGGCTCCTGTATCCCCCCCACGGGTGCAGGCACACGCCGCTCATACACTCTGGGGCTGGCTGACAGCCCAGGTGACATGCCACCTCCTAGCCGACCGGAAGTACATGTCAGGCGGCTTGGGACATAGTGGGACCCCCCCCCCC
The DNA here is from genome assembly GCF_050947455.1 of Rhinoderma darwinii. Taxonomy (NCBI): domain Eukaryota; kingdom Metazoa; phylum Chordata; class Amphibia; order Anura; family Rhinodermatidae; genus Rhinoderma; species Rhinoderma darwinii. Next base: position 310,653,846 of record NC_134690.1, on the reverse strand, counting down.
GCTGGCGCTGTGGAGCTCATACACTGTTGCCACCGGGCATGCACAGCTTGCATACGGCTCCTCTACCCCGGGCTGCAATGGGCAGCACACCCCGCTCATACACTCTGGAGCTGGCTGACAGCAACTGCTGCTGATAATGATGATGACGATAATGTGCAAAGGGTTATCTATCGGCGGACAGTATCACACTCTGGCCCTGGAACTGTGCCACGGTCTGCCTCTGCTGTTCACTACCGCCTCTGACATTTTTGAACATACCCCACTTTAACTTGATTTTAAATGTTTCACTTTCAAATGTTTCACTTTCAGTAGCAGAAATGCCATTCTTTGACATTTGGGCCTTTTTATTGTCACTGCTGCTTGGTCACCAAATGGATCTCCTTGGATTGAGGCCTAGTCCTCTCCCCACCGCCCTGGAACTCTGCCCCGGCCTACGCTGCCTGCCGTCACACACCTGGCCCTGGAACTCTGCCCCGGCCTACCTCTGCTGTTCACTACCGCCTCTGACATTTTTGAACATACCCCACTTTAACTTGATTTTAAATGTTTCACTTTCAAATGTTTCACTTTCAGTTGCAGAAATGTCATTCTTTGACATTTGGGCCTTTTTATTTTCACTGCTGCTTGGTCACCAAATGGATCTCCTTGGATTGAGGCCTAGTCCTCTCCCCACCGCCCTGGAACTCTGCCCTGGCCTACGCTGCCTGCCGTCACACCCCTGGCCCTGGAACTCTGCCCCGGCCTACCTCTGCTGTTCACTACCGCCTCTGACATTTTTGAACATACCCCACTTTAACTTGATTTTAAATGTTTCACTTTCAAATGTTTCACTTTCAGTTGCAGAAATGTCATTCTTTGACATTTGGGCCTTTTTATTTTCACTGCTGCTTGGTCACCAAATGGATCTCCTTGGATTGAGGCCTAGTCCTCTCCCCACCGCCCTGGAACTCTGCCCCGGCCTACGCTGCCTGCCGTCACCCCCTGGCCCTGGAACTCTGCCCCGGCCTGCCTCTGCTGCTCACCACCGCCTCTGACATTTGTGAACATACCCCACTTTAACTTGATTTTAAATGTTTCACTTTCAAATGTTTCACTTTCAGTAGCAGAAATGGCATTCTTTGACATTTGGGCCTTTTTATTTTCACTGCTGCTTGGTCACCAAATGGATCTCCTTGGATTGAGGCCTAGTCCTCTCCCCACCGCCCTGGAACTCTGCCCCGGCCTACGCTGCCTGCCGTCACCCCCTGGCCCTGGAACTCTGCCCCGGCCTGCCTCTGCTGCTCACCACCGCCTCTGACATTTGTGAACATACCCCACTTTAACTTGATTTTAAATGTTTCACTTTCAAATGTTTCACTTTCAGTTGCAGAAATGTCATTCTTTGACATTTGGGCCTTTTTATTTTCACTGCTGCTTGGTCACCAAATGGATCTCCTTGGATTGAGGCCTAGTCTTCTCCCCACCGCCCTGGAACTCTGCCCCGGCCTACGCTGCCTGCCGTCACCCCCTGGCCCTGGAACTCTGCCCCGGCCTGCCTCTGCTGCTCACCACCGCCTCTGACATTTTTGAACATACCCCACTTTAACTTGATTTTAAATGTTTCACTTTCAAATGTTTCACTTTCAGTAGCAGAAATGTCATTCTTTGACATTTGGGCCTTTTTATTTTCACTGCTGCTTGGTCACCAAATGGATCTCCTTGGATTGAGGCCTAGTCCTCTCCCCACCGCCCTGGAACTCTGCCCCGGCCTACGCTGCCTGCCGTCACACCCCTGGCCCTGGAACTCTGCCCCGGCCTGCCTCTGCTGCTCACCACCGCCTCTGACATTTGTGAACATACCCCACTGTAACTTGATTTTAAATGTTTCACTTTCAGTAGCAGAAATGTCATTCTTTGGCATTTGGGCCTTTTTATTGTCACTGCTGTTTAGTCACCAAATGGATCTCCTTGGATTGAGGCCCAGTCCTCTCCCCACCGCCCTGGAACTCTGCCCCGGCCTACGCTGCCTGCCGTCACCCCCTGGCCCTGGAACTCTGCCCCGGCCTGCCTCTGCTGCTCACCACCGCCTCTGACATTTTTGAACATACCCCACTTTAACTTGATTTTAAATGTTTCACTTTCAAATGTTTCACTTTCAGTAGCAGAAGTGTCATTCTTTGACATTTGGGCCTTTTTATTTTCACTGCTGTTTGGTCACCAAATGGATCTCCTTACCTACCAGCAATCACCCTGGAACTCTGGCTGGGCATGGGGATGCAAGTTGCTCCCGCTGACTCCCACCGGGACCTACCTGCAATCACCCTGGAACTCTGGCTGGGCATGGGGATGCAGGTTGCTCCCGCTGCCCCCCTTCCACCCCACCGGGACCTACCAGCAATCACCCTGGAACTCTGGCTGGGCATGGAGATGCGGGTTGCTCCCCCTTCCACCCCACCGGGACCTACCAGCAATCGCCCTGGAACTCTGGCTGGGCATGGGGATGCAAGTTGCTCCCGCTGACTCCCACCGGGACCTACCTGCAATCACCCTGGAACTCTGGCTGGGCATGGGGATGCAAGTTGCTCCCGCTGCTCCCCTTCCACCCCACCGGGACCTACCACCAATCACCCTGGAACTCTGGCTGGGCATGGAGATGCAAGTTGCTCCCGCTGCCCCCCCACCGGGACCTACCTGCAATCACCCTGGAACTCTGGCTGGGCATGGGGATGCAGGTTGCTCCCGCTGCTCCCCTTCCACCCCACCGGGACCTACCACCAATCACCCTGGAACTCTAGCTGGGCATGGGGATGCAGGATGCTCCCGCTGCCCCCCCACCGGGTCCTTCCAGCAATCACCCTGGAACTCTGGCTGTGCATGGGGATGCATGTTGCTCCCGCTGGCCCCCAACGGGACCTACCTGCAATCACCCTGGAACTCTGGCTGGGCATGAGGATGCAGGTTGCTCCCGCTGCCCCCCCACCGGGACCTACCACCAATCACCCTGGAACTCTGGCTGGGCATGGGGATGCAGGTTGCTCCCGCTGGCCCCCCACCGGGACCTACCTGCAATCACTCTGGAACTCTGGCTGGGCATAGGGACACAGGTTGGTCCCGCTGCCCCCCCTTCCACCCCACCGGGACATACCTGCAATCATCCTGGAACTCTGGCTGGGCATGGGGATGCAAGTTGCTCCCGCTGCCCCCCCCACCGGGTCCTTCCTGCAATCACCCTGGAACTCTGGCTGGGCATGGGGATGCATGTTGCTCCCGCTGGCCCCCAACGGGACCTACCTGCAATCACTCTGGAACTCTGGCTGGGCATAGGGACACAGGTTGGTCCCGCTGCCCCCCCTTCCACCCCACCGGGACATACCTGCAATCACCCTGGAACTCTGGCTGGGCATGAGGATGCAGGTTGCTCCCGCTGCCCCCCACCGGGACCTACCACCAATCACCCTGGAACTCTGGCTGGGCATGGGGATGCAGGTTGCTCCCGCTGCCCCCCCACCGGGACCTACCACCAATCACCCTGGAACTCTGGCTGGGCATGGGGATGTAGGTTTCTCCCGCTGCCCCCCCACCGGTACCTACCACCAATCACCCTGGAACTCTGGCTGGGCATGGGGATGCAGGTTGCTCCCGCTGCCCCCCCACCGGGACCTACCACCAATCACCCTGGAACTCTGGCTGGGCATGGGGATGCATGTTGCTCTCGCTGGCCCCCAACGGGACCTACCTGCAATCACCCTGGAACTCTGGCTGGGCATGAGGATGCAGGTTGCTCCCGCTGCCCCCCCACCGGGACCTACCACCAATCACCCTGGAACTCTAGCTGGGCATGGGGATGCAGGTTGCTCCCGCTGCCCCCCCACCGGGTCCTTCCAGCAATCACCCTGGAACTCTGGCTGGGCATGGGGATGCATGTTGCTCCCGCTGGCCCCCAACGGGACCTACCTGCAATCACCCTGGAACTCTGGCTGGGCATGAGGATGCAGGTTGCTCCCGCTGCCCCCCCACCGGGACCTACCACCAATCACCCTGGAACTCTGGCTGGGCATGGGGATGCAGGTTGCTCCCGCTGCCCCCCCACCGGGATCTACCACCAATCACCCTGGAACTCTAGCTGGGCATGGGGATGCAGGTTGCTCCCGCTGCCCCCCCACCGGGTCCTTCCAGCAATCACCCTGGAACTCTGGCTGGGCATGGGGATGTAGGTTTCTCCCGCTGCCCCCCCACCGGGACCTACCACCAATCACCCTGGAACTCTGGCTGGGCATGGGGATGTAGGTTTCTCCCGCTGC